>NW_019154092.1:42024729-42171233 GCF_002288905.1 Enhydra lutris kenyoni
CAGCACTGGAGTTCTACTGCTGACTTATAAAAAAAAAAAAAAAAGATACCACTTTGGAAGACCTGTAGGCTGCAAACCATCTGGACTTTCCCAGACAACAAATCTCCTTTGATATATTTGCTTTTTTTGTTTTAATAACAATTAAGGTAAACTGAGTAATAAAAATATTTTATTTGGTGTTAGTATTGTTGTAAGTACGTTGTCCATTTCAAAAAATGAACACCTCTAGGGGGGTCTGGGGGGCTCAGTCAGTTAAGGGTCTGACTCTTGGTTTCAGCTCAGGTCATGAGATCAAGCTCCTGAGCTGGGAAATCAGTGCTCAGCAGGGAGTCTGCTTGAGAGTCTCTCCCTTTGCCCCTCCCCCCATGCATACGTAGGGGCTCTCTTTCAAATACATCTTTTTTTTTTTTTTTAAGATTTCATTTATTTATTTGTTAGAGAGAGAGCAAAAGCATGGAGAGCTGCAGGCAGAACAGGCAGAGGGAGAAGCAGGGTCCCTGCTGAGCAAGGAGCCCAAGGCGGACCTGATCCCAGGACCCCAGGATCACGACCAGAGTCAAAGGCAGATGCTTAACCAACTGAGCCACCCAGGCATCCCTCAAACAAAAAAAAAGTTAACACCTCTAATTTCCTCGAAGATTAGAAATTATCTTGGAATTTCTTCAAATCAGCAATTTCTTGAAAAAGAACCATGCTACTTCCATAATGTACTATTGAACTAAAGACCTCTTAAATTTACAGGAATTTTTAATCCCTTAGTGTAGGCCTGAAAAACTAAAAAGCTTCAGAACACTGCATAAAGCTAATAATTCAGGATGTTAATTTTCAAAATATTATAAATTTAGTAGCCTGCTGGCAAAGGAGTCAGCACCATGACTACACTAAAGCAATTTAAAGATTCACAACACAAGTGAGCAGTGGTACAGATAACCCAAAGTAATGTCACTTTGAAACGAATTATAATAGTTATAAACAAGTAAACATAAATGTATATTAAGGATTGATCAGCTGTTTTATAAAGGATTCATAGCTGGATTCTTTAAAACAGTCCCCTGGTCAAACTAAAGTAACAATTTAAGAATTTACCAAAATATTGTTTCAAAAAAGAGCATATTTTCTAATTGAAATTAGTCAAAATGAGCAGTGAGTCTTTTTTTAGCATTTTTCAAGGAATCATTATTTTTGTCATAGACATTTAGAATTTGACCTTGAGAGACGTAGAGGTGATCTGGTTTAGATCTCGCACTCTTACAGACACAACACCCTAATCAGAGCGGACTGGCCGCAGCTGCCCAGATTTGAAGCCTGCTTTCAGCACTTTCGAGATGGGTGTTCTTGGGCAATTTATTTAATGAGTCTGCCTTGATGCCCTCCTGTGGAAGATGAAGACAATAGCCTTATCTCCCAGGGATGTAAATGTGGATTAGATATGTCAGTAATGAATATTAAGCTCAGAAGAGTGTGTGTGTATTAAGTGCTATGTAAAGGTTGTTACCACACACACACACACACAGATACAAAAGTTGCAACCTGTTCAAAGTTCACACAGAGCTAAATAGTAACTAGAGTTGGCTGAGACCAGAATTCCCAACTCTAGTTTCCTAGCTCAATGCTCTTGCCTTTTTCCCTAGCAAAAATACAGTGATTAAGTTATTCCCCTCCTATCAAGCCTTCACAACCCAACATAAACCCTTCCACACAACTGAGAGTGTTCCGAGGACTAGGTTAAGTTAATGACTGGAAGCCCATCACAGATTCATTTTTACCTACTTTACGGTGTTTTAAATTCTCAAGAACAAGTGCTACCAATCACTTATGTCATAATCATGGCTTTTATAAACATTGTTAGCTCTCTTCATGATGAAACTACTGTATTTTCTCTCTCCCTTAATCCTTACATGACTCCTTAGGGTGAGGTTTTACTTCACACATGTGGAAAACATAGCTTACAAAGGTTTAGAAGGTGGCTAGGATAAATTGATAAAATATTTTATTTGCTCTCACCAAGCTAATTCTGATAGTACAACAAAGCGAGCAAAATGGATTTAAGCTGTTGGAAGAGAGAGATTTTCTCTCATTCGGCTTCGTCCAAGACAATGGAATACAGAGGAAAAGGGTGAGGCTCTATGAGAAATCGGGCAGGTACCGTGGGGGAACGCCACCTCCTTCCAAGTAACCCAGTTTAGCACATCATTTTACGGGGCAGGGTGAGTCCAAGACAGGGCCTGAATAGACAGGAGAGAGTAAGAGCGAATGCTGGTGACGATGACAAGCGAGCGAAGTGAAGCCGACAATACACGCCGAGAGAATAAACGCACAGAAAGACAGAGGCGGGACGCAGGCCAGCGGGCGGGTGGGGGGCGGTGGAAAGAGCAGGCAGGGGCGCGCGTCTGGAGGGCCAAGCAGGGTAGACCCGTGAGCGCTGGCGGGCCGCGGGGAGTGCAGAGCAGGCGAACTGCGAGCCGGTGGGGCTCGCTTAGCGCCGCCCGGGCTGAAGCCCGCGAATCGGCTCCACAGCACCAGGGCCATCACCCACCTTCGTCCGACCCGCAGGCGCCAGCCCGGGCCCACCCGACCCCACTCACCTGCGACCACCGGGTCCGAGTGGAGATGACCGTACTTCCGTGGGGAGGGACGTGCTGCCGCGAAGCCAATGGGCGCCGCAAAAGGGGCCGACAAAGGCGCGCCTGCGTCAGCCGCAGGGCGCCCAGGACGTAACGGTGACGCGCAAGCGGAGGCGCGGCCTGGCTTCCGGCGCAGCCACCAGCCGCTCCAGCCCTGCGGAAGGCGAGGAAGAGCGGGGCTTCCCTGCCCCGGATACTCAAGCAAAACCCAACACCGTGAGAAAAGATGAAGTGGTTCACCATCGGGGAAGTCCCCGCACTTGCACGTGAGGGCTAGGCTGTTACCCAGAGCAGTCGTGGCTCTTCACTAGGTCGAAGTTCTTTAAAGCGCTGTAAAGGTTCTCCCTCTTTACAGACTAGGACGGCGGGAAGCCAACTGGAGAATTGGAACCCTCAGTTGGTAGTTAAGCTTTGGCAGTTTCTCGCGTTTGTCCTGCACTACGCTCTTGGTGTGGACCCACGAGAAATGAGAACATGTCATGCAGTTAAAGTGCTGTTTACACGAAATGGCCAGGGTGGGCAAATACACAGACATCTACACAGTGGTTGCTCACGACTGGACAGGTTCTGGTGAGGAGTGACCGGAGACTACAGCCGCGGTTCCTCTTTTGGATAATGAAGAATGTCCAAAAGTTTACCTGGCAATGGATGCATAATTGAATCTAATAAAAGCTATTGAGTTGTAATTGGATTAACTGTACGGTGTGTTCAATCTCAAAGTAGGTGGGATAAAACTCAGAAATATGCCCAGGCTCAAATTCCATTATGCAAAGCACCAAGAAATTCAAAACAGCATGTTTGTTAACAACAATTAATGGCACAGGACAAACAGAAGAATGTTTCTAATTCTAATCAGAAGAAAACTCATTTGATCCATTTTGTGAGGATACTTGAAATACATTTAGTAATAAAAGACAACCAACATTCTCTTTTATTTTTATTTGCATTTATTCTGTGCAAATTTACTCCCGGGCCATAAGTTTTTGTTTCTTCAGTTTCTTCTGGGATATCTGGAAAAGAAATAAAAACAAAAGGTCTGTTACAAGTTTCCTGGAGCAACTTCCACCATATCTTAAAGGAGTAGGTTTTAACTCAGGAAAAATAGGAAATGTTAATGTAAAGGGAGTCCAGTCTTTTGGCATAGAGAATTGGCACAGGGGGAGGGAGAGAAGTAAGGAAATGAGAGTAAGCAGGAAGTCTGCTGAAGACTGTAGGCATCGAGACCACGTCTAAGTGGCAACAAGAATGGAAGACAATAGGGGCATTTGGGTGGCTCTGTCGTTTAAGTGTCAAGTGTCCAACTTCTGGTTTTGGCTCTAGATCTCAGGGTCATGAGACCGCAACCTGGAGTGGAGCCCTGTGCTTGAAGAGTCTCTCCCTCTGCCCCACCCGCCCCCAACTCTTTCTAAAAGAAAATAAATGAAATTTTAAAGGAGAAAAAGAAAAAAAAAGAATGGAGGACAATATATTTAAGCAGTAAAAATCAACAGAAGTTAAATTCATTAGGCATGAAGGGAGGGGGTCTAGAATCACTCCCAGGTTCCCAGCTTAAAGAACTCAAACAGTAGAAAAGAACAATAAACTGATCATTTACTGAAAACAAGATTAGTTTGGAGAGGTGAGGAAGAGGGGAAGGGCCCATTTTTTGCCCATAGTGCATTTAAAGTGTCTATGGACATGTAGGTGGGGCCATCAGCAGATAATTACATAGTTCTGATATAACATAATACAAAAAAGCCAGTACCATAAACAAAACTGACCAAGACTGAGTAGTTTACCTTTTTCTTCTGTGCAACCTCCTCTTCTGGTTTAGGAACAATCTGCTCTTTTTCAGTAAGGATCATCTCAATGTGGCAGGGAGAGCTCATGTATGGGTTAATCCGACCATGAGCCCTGTAAGTCCTACGCCGCATCTTGGGGGCTTTGTTCACCTGAATGTGCTCAATGACCAGAGAATCGACATCTAAACCCTGGGAAGAGGGAGAACAAAATCAACACCTTTATCTCAACACCACAAACCCAATCACTGGCTCAAGTCCTTACCTTTATAAGGCAATTCTTAATTACATAGCATAGCTGTTCAAACACTTGTTTTTACCTTTATTCTAAGCATCTTTCCTTAAATCTAAGTAACTTATCAAAACCCAATGCTATAGGCAGTTTGTAAGTGGCCTCCCTGAAAGTCATTAACGGGAGCAGATCTGATAGTGTCAATTTCTAAGCCTTGATGAAAAACAGGATTTCAGCCGTGCGGTTTAGCAGCTAGAAGGGTTATAGCCAGACCTACATAACTCCAGTTTGGCCTAGATTTCCAAATGCAAAGGGGTAATGGCTAATGCACAGAAGAGACAGACCCCTTTACTAACTAAATTTAATGTCTCTCCATTATGAACATAGGCAGCAAACCATATTAACCATTACTAAAGCAATCATTTTGGAACCTCTATTTGTTCCAAATGATTTCTACTGTTTGTATTTACAAACATTTTGTGAAATTCATAAGTCACCATACGACTTATGACATCACCAAAAATGTCTGTCTATGGTACTAGAAAGGTTATAAACCCTTGAGTAAAATACATGGGAGAAAATGTTTCTTTTTCTTGCACTGGGCTTATAGGGGAAAAGTTAAGCTTGAAGACCATGCTTTTGAAGATCCTCACTGACAAAATTTTGGTCTTCTGGAAATATGAGGTAGAGATTAAATTAAAAAATTAATGGGAAATTTAGTTACTGAGAAAATCAAGACAAAGAAACAAATCTGGGACAACAGCATCAGTAACTGAACAACCATCCAGGTTGTATACATATAAAGATGTTAATGGTTTGGGTACCTTAAGTTCAGCATTACTCTCTGCGTTTTTAAGCATGTGCAGTAAAAATTCAGCACTCTTCTTGGGCCACCGACCTTGTGTCCAGCCCCACTGTTTGGCCTGAAAGAAATCCAAGAGGTGATTACTCATTCCCCCGATTTAATTCAGTGTTACAACCAAGATGAATTTATTTTATCAAGGTTGCTCAGAACACAGTTTTTTTTCATGGTTAATCCAAAGGTGTCCTAAGTTGGTCATCACAGCAACCAGGAAGAACCTGATTAAAGGCAGATTCTAAATATTCCTGCCCCACCCAATCACATTCTGTTACAATGTCATTTCAGATAGCAACTAAGAAGTCTCACCTGGGCACACCTACCAACTCCACCATTGTAGCGACGGAATGGCACACACTGCTTCTGCAAAGTAACGTCTTTCAGATACTTGGTGGCTTTTCGGATATGCATACCCTTGATGGCCTGGGCAGTTTCACGTGTGTTCTAAGTATAAACAGTAAAACTGAGTTACCCGTGTTAAAGGATAACAATTCTTCAAGTAAACATTCAATTCTAGGTTTTTCAAAATGTCTATGCTGAATCAAAATTAAAGGCTTCCTATCCTTTTTTTACAAAGATTTTATTTATTTGACAGAGACACAGTGAGAGAGGAACACAAACAGTGGGAGTGGGAGTAGAAGAGGGAGAAGCAGGCTTCCCGGGGCTCGATACCAGGACCCTGGGATCGTGACCTGAGCCAAAGGCAGATGCTTAATAACTGAACCATCCAGGTGCCCCAGAGACTTCCCATTCTTAAAAGCTGAGGTAATGTAGTGAGGGAAGAAGAAAAAAAAAAAAAAAACACCTGTGACACAACTCTTAAAAGCCAGGGAGGGGCTTCTGGGTGGCTTATTTGGGTTAAGCGACTGCCTTCTGCTCAGGTCATGATCGTGGAGTCTCCGGATGAGTCCTGCATCTGGCTCCCTGCTCTGCAGAAGAGTCTGTTTCTCCCTGGGCCTTCCCCCCCTCAGTCTCTGGCCCTCATTCTCTCCCTCTCAAATAAATAAATGAAATCCTTAAGTAAATAAATAAATAAAAGCCAGGGAGAATTGGCTTGAAGTTACAGGAAAATAAATCCCAAACCCCTATGAAGTGTACGTTTTAACCCCATCATGTTGTAACTGTTTGTGTCCCATTATTTGGATCTCTACACTAGCTTATGTGGTTCTCCTGTAGTTTTACCAAATTCCATGGACCTTGAAGTGCTCATTATTTGACTGACAATTATAGAGCCAATGTCTCAAAGGTGGCCGCTCAGAACTGATTCATTTTCATGGTAAATCCAAAGGTGTCCTAAGAAACGCATCACTGCAGTCACCTTTTCAGAATGGGGTGGGGGGTGCCCTGGAACATGTGACACAACTCTTAGGACCATAAAAGTTGATTCCCGTACCTTAAAGTGAACACGGAGATTTGAACCTCTTGACTTGCATGCTAAAAAACGGAAAGTTTTGGTTAATTTTGGGTATCTCATTGTTCCTCTTACCCCGCCCCCATAAAGAATATATTGTTCACGTACATTTCGTAGGGTTTTCCGGGTCAAGCGAATAGCGAACCATGTTCAGAGGTCACCTGGAAGGGAGGGGGAGGAATTCTGTCAACACGCATTTACTGTAACCGATACAGTGTAAGTACGTATGAACTCCTACCAACGGCCGCTCAGAAAGTACTTGTTTTCACGGTTAATCCAAAGGTGTCCTAAGAAACGCCATCATCGCGGCCATCCTTTTCTCCCCCCGCATCTACCAGGGGCTGCGGCAATGCTGACACAGACTGAGGACACGGACCCAACAGCCCTCTGACCCTCCGCAGGAAAATAGTTTCAACCCCCGCTCTGGATCCGTAAGGAGTAAAAGGACTGGACGCCTCGGCGTGGCAGGGCGCTCCCTCTCTAGGGGTGCCGCCGTCTCCCCAGGTCCTTCTGGGCCATTACAATGAGCGCCAGCGACCTTGAAACACCCGTTCGAACGGGTAAAGGCTCAACCCGACTTTAATTCCCCCAAAACGTTCTTTCGTTGCAGCCACACACGCGCCGCGTACCCGGCCAGCACTCAGCAAGACACAGGCCTTCCGAGGTCAGAAACCGCACTGACGACAGGCCGCCCGTACCCCTCGTCACCCCCATTCCCGCCCATCGCGGCCTTCTGCTCCGACACGTCCCCGTGCACCAAAGGACATCGCCCCCAGCGAAGAATCAGTAGCCGCAGACGCCTTCCTCCCGGGGGCACGGATATTAGCGCCACCGAAGCCAGGATGGCGGCGATGACCGGGGGATTCGGCAGTCCGGAGGCATGGCAAACACTCACTCACCCCAGGCCGCTGAAAGGAAGAGGAAGAGCGGTGGCTCCTGGGAGAATTCATGAGAACTCGATCTCTCGCGAGATTTACAGCCGAGAAACGTGATTCGAAAGGAGGCGGAGCGCTAGGAGAAAGGGAGTGTGGAATATGTTTTAGAAGGTCTGGAAATGAATTGCCCTGTTAGGGAATGTCTCAAAATTCTCCTTTTTCTGGTATCCAGAAATAAAGTTATGGATTTTAAATATCAGTCAATTAAAAACAGGGTTGTAGTTCTAGGACAGGATTACGTATTATTAGATAGAGATGAGACATTTATTTTCCAACATTTGTTAGATTTGATTATGTGATCATGTACTCCTAAAAGTGGTTAGTTAATGGACAATTAAGAAGATGCAAAGGATGGGATGTAATTACAATATTCAGAAAATTCTCAGGGGGGCGGGAATATCACCCAGTCAGTTGTACTGCAATGGTTGAAGAGTGACACTTCTAGATCTTCTAATGGTGCAGAAAAACCCTTGGGCACAATCTTACCTTTCTTCTCACCCAAGTCATCTATCTGGTTATTCCCTCACAGCCATTGGTGGTGTTAGCACTTAGCCTAACACCACCAATGGCGCCCTTGAAATAGAAGGCACTCCAAGCAAATTAAAACTCTAGGTGAAAGAACTCTGGACAATGCCCTAAGCTCTCTTTGTTCCTTGACCTGGGTTCCAGAGACCTCAGTCCCAGATCGCTCTCCTGGACTCCAGTCCCATTGCCGGGTAGAGAATGGAGCATCCCTCACATGCTTCAACTGCAGGCTAAGAACACCCAAACTAAATTTCCACTCCACGTCTCTTGCTTGAGCTAGCCCCAGACATCAAATTACTCCCCGGTTTAAGTTCTTACATTTGGGTTGAATTAGTTTTTGTGACTCAGTTTTGTTTGACAGAAGGGTCTAAATTAATCTTTTTGCATATGGATATTAATAAGAGGCTCTGGCACCATTTGTTGAAAACACTGTCTTTATTGAATTGCTGTGGCACTTTTATTGACAATCAATTGACCCAAAAGGGGAGGATTTCTTTCTTTCTTTCTTTCTTTTTTTTTTTTTTTAAGAATTTATTTATTTGTCACAAAGAGGCACAGCGAGAGAGGGAACACAAGCAGAGGAAGTGAGAGAGGGAGAAGCAGGCTTTCCCCTGAGCAGGGAGCCTGATGCTGGGCTTGATTCCAGGAACCTGGGATCATGACCTGAGCCAGAAGGCAGAGACTTAACCCACTGAGCCACCCAGGCAACACTAGTTTTTTTATGCTATTGTGACATTATTTTTTTTTAAGATTTATTTATTTATTTGAGAGAGAGAGAGAGAGAGAGCGAGAGAGCCTGTGGGCACTAGCATGAATGGGTGGGGGCAGAGGGAGAGGGAGAGAAGGAGACTCCCTCCTGAGCATGGTCTGCTACTTATTTAAAACTTTCAAGGCACAATTTTAGCAAAAAAGTTTCTCAGCTAAAACCTGTTTCCCTTCAACCCTAACCCCAAAGAAGAAATACAATCCCAGATGTACAACAACAACAAAAAGAGTTTCAAATATCCATTCACCCTCAACCCCCCCCACCTTTGTAATTTGTGCTTTGACTTTGTTTATGGTGCTTTTCACTTTGCCCAAAATGCTTTAGTTCTATGTTTTCAAATTTCTCATTGTTTTTTCTTTTATGGTTTTGTGTTAGAAAAACCTTCTCTACTCTGATCATTTTAAGAAATTCTCTTATTTGGGGGAGACTACACGGTTTTATTTTTCATGTTCGAATCTTGTCTCCATCTGCTGTAAAGCTTGAAATACCTTTTTCTCTTTGTCAAATCATCTTTGTTTTCCCTATTGGTTTGCAATGCTCTCTTGATCATATGTTAATTAAGGGAACAGTTGAGAAGATGGGAGACACTGGAAAGAGGCCTCAGCTGCGAGTCCTCCAGCTGAGAGGAGAAACTGACTCTGAAAAAGAAGGCATAATTTTAAGAGCTGAGTTCTTGCAAAGGAGAGTGGAGATGGATCAGGAGCGTAAGTGTCCCAAGAGCAAGGCAGGAGCACATCATCGCTGGTAGCAGGAGAGGACCTGGAGACCGTGTGGTTGCAGGCAGTTTGATAGATACGGTGACAGGAAGAAACATGGTTGACGTTCGACAGCACTTGGCAGGAGCAGGCATAGCTTTAAGCATTTCATATGGGTTTTCTCGCTGAGCAAACTTTGAACTGTGAGGCAGATGTCCTTGCAATCCTGTTCTCTTAAACCACCCGAGGGATTTTGGAGAGAGGCCATTTATTGAATACTTCGGGGAGCATGGGCCCCGATTAATGTGATTTTCAGAGTCAGAGACTTGGAGGGTTCTAGGATCAACCTTGCAAGTGGATAATAATAAAATCCGGAACGATTTGGCACTGGTGGTCGGAAGGAAGAGTATCTGGCAATAGAAGGTAGTAGAAGTTTTTGCAGCAGATGATTCTGAAGGCATTGCAAAATGCAAGACTGATTTCCCACAGCAAGGAACGTAAGAAGGAACGTACTCCTAATACACCTAAATATGCAAGGGTCATAGCATTCTGCTCAGTTTTGTCAGCATTATCTCGAATGTTTTAGAGTGTGGTGTTTAAGGGCATAGACACCGGAGATGGACTTCTAGTTTCAAATGTCGTCTCCTCCCGCCTTGGCAAGGGCTGCCATTCACTAGCCGTCTGACCTGGAGAAAGTTACATAAGTTTCCTGCATCTCAGTTTCCCTATCTTTATCTTTCCTTATCTGTAAAATAGGAATGATGATAATAGAGCCTCCCTTACAGGGCTGTCAGGAGGATTAAACGGGTTCCTATTGGTAGAGCACTTAGAACAGTGCCTGGGATGTGGGAAGTGCTACATTAGTACTTGTCAAACAGAAAATTACTATGTTTCAGAGAAGGATGTCCAAGGTTAACAGCATGACATGTTATGGATTTCTTTTTTTAAAAGAAGCTTTTTCATAGCATTTCATCCTACCTAAATTCTGTTGCAAAGTTGTGGACATTTCAGGGTACTTTTCCAGCAGTAGTTTAGTACTCCATCTTCGCGGAGGGCGTTGTTTTAGGATATAGGAAATACTTTCTAAATTACAGCAGGGAATATCACAATGGGATGTAAAATCAGGGATGTGCTTAACAAACATAGTGTTGACTGAAAGCAGTCACAGAAGAGTATTATTGTAGGGTGCCTGGGGAGCTCAGTCAGTTAAGCGGCAATTCTTGGTTTCAGCTCTGGTCATGAGGATCTTATGGATCTTGGGGTCGTGAGATCGAGCCCCACGTCAGGCTCAGCACTCTGCATGGATCTGCTTCCGATTCTCTCTCCCTCTCCCTCTAACTCACACACACTCTCTCTCTTTCAAATAAGTAAATAAAAATCTTTAACAAAGAGAGTATGATTGTATTTATATTATAAGACTTCGTTTACATAAAAGAGATAATCTAATCTTTTCTGTAAGCAATCAGCATCGTTGTGGCCTCTGGAGGGGGCAAGATGCCTGGAAGAAGGTACAAGGTGTCTTTTGATGGCGGGTGCTGGTGAGGTTCTGTTTCTTGATCTGGGTGCTGGTTACACAGTTTCTTCGCCTGTGTACTAACCCAGTTTATGAAAATTTATAGTTATACATGTGTAATAGGTGTTCTTTTCTTTATATATTTGTTATTTTTTAGTATTAGTCTTCTTTTTAGAAGTTTCAGTACTTCTAAATGACTGTGGGCATTAGTTTTTTTTTTTTTTTAAGATTTTACCTATTTATTAATTTGAAAGCGAGAGAGTGAGCATGAGTGGTGGGAGGGACAGCAGGCTCCCTGCTGAGCAGGAGGCCCTGGGATCATGACTTGAGCCGGAAGGCAGACGCTTAATCAAGTGAGGCACTCAGGCATCCCAACAGGGTGGGCATTAGTCTCACAGAGCTGCCTTAAGGAAGTGCCACAGACTGAGCGGCCAAACCAGATTTTTAACAATTTCTTTCTTTCTGTCATCATGAATCCGTTTGGCCAAGAAGGTGCTGCCTATACAGGGGGGTCATGCACTGTGTATAATAATACCAAGGGACAGTCCACTGTCTAATGAGGAAGACAGCAAGACACAGACACAGTCTATAAAGGAGTGAACACAGTGTAGGTGATGTCATAAAATGAACCAGGAATCACGCCCCGAAGAGGTATGCAGATCTTTTTTTTTTTTTTGAAGACTTTATTTATTTGAGAGAAAGAAAGAATGAGAGAGAGGGAGCATGAGAGCGGGAAGGTCAGAGGGAGAAGCAGACCCCCTGCTTAGCAGGGAGCCCCATGCAGGACTCAGTCTTGGGACTCCAGGATCATGACCTGAGCTGAAGACAATCTCTCAACCAACGGAGCCATCCAGGCGCCCGAGGTGTTCAGATCTTATGTTGAGTTGCAGACTGTGTTCCGTGACACCATGAAAGATTTGTGGCAGAGGGATACCATGTCAATACTAGTTGAATAAATGTTACAGTAGCCTTTAAGGGTTTGGCCGATCACGTACTGGGTCAAGCTGGGTTAAATCGGGAGAAGGGTTCTACTCCTGAGACCAATATTGCACTGTAGGTTAATGAACTAGGATTTAAGTAAAAATTTGAAAAAAAAAATTTGGAGAAGGGAAAGAGGTTGACATTCATTATGCTGGGTGTTGTGACTAGATGCTTTACACTTGCTGCTTTCTGGAACCTCCTGAATGGATGAGGGGGGTGTCCCAGATGGTTCTTCCCAGGAAGCAGAGTCTGAGGCAGAGATTAAGTGGTGCTCAGGGATTTGATGTTATGGAAAGGAGGTAGGACTGATCAGAGGACTAAGTAGGTTGTGATGCGTCCCAGTGAAGGCTTCTGCCAGCACCCCAGCTCCACCTAGGGGAACTCTGGAGCTAGATGTTCCTTCATAGTTGTCCCAAGTTGGGTGGGGGCTGGACTTTTGTACCACCCATGGATTAGTCACTGGTTGTGGGCTTCCCCAGAAAGGAGATGTGACCTTGGGTGAGGTATTTTCTTCAGCTCATCCTCAGGATGGAGAAGGTCCTTCCTTCCTGAAGAGAAACTAGGGAGGCACATCTCAAGTGTCCACCACAGAAGGCATTATTGTTTTATTATACAGATAAGAAAAACAAGGTTCAAAGGGGCTGGGTGGGGATTTGAACCCATATCTACCCTCAATGTCTATGTTCTTTCTCTCCATCCTGGCTGCCAGTTCCGCACATTCCTGCCTTCCTGACTGCTTACCAGTGACCTCCAAATTTCCTGGCGCCCCTTGGCTCCCTTCCCCATCCTGCCTCGGGGCAGTCCGTTTAATGACTGGGTCTGAAACTTCACTCCAGCTTTTGCAAGACTCTCAGGGCCTGGCCCACACTCCCACATTCTCCATCTACTGTTGCCTGCTTTCTTCAGGAGGGACCTAACAAAAGCAGGTTGAGGAGAATTATTCTGGCTCTGAGGTGCCGGATGATTTGGGGAGGCCAGGAACCTCAGACTGAACTGTGGCAGAGCCCCAGAAAAACTAGCAGAAATTTAGGCACAAGGTCTTGAGTTTGGCAAAGGTGAAGAAGGTGGGCGTGTCTGAGCAAAGGCCTTTGGGCTCCTCAAACATGACTGAAAAACCACTCCCCTGAGACCTTCTACTGGCTTCTCTGTAATGGCGACCTCAGGGATTTCACTTACATGTAGATCTCCAGGGAACAACAGGAAACCACAAACCCTCAGCGTTTCAAAGTAGTGGCCATTCTCCTCTCTGACCTGACAAGTCAAGACGTCAAGTGGGCCCTGTGGGAGTCTGACCGTTTGTCCAGACAACTGTTTTTAGTTGACGCTATAAATCTTTTGGGAAAAAAAAAATCTGTGGGCCTGGTTGTTCAGTTGGCCAATATGGATTAGTCTGACCATCTTCTTAGAAAACAATGTCTTTGGGGATTTTCTTACTCGTGAATATTCAATGTTCTGTCTTTTAGCATTGTCATCCATCTCCCTGCCTCTTTGTATAATACTTTTCGATGGGTTGGCTCCTGGGCCCCTGGACAGCCAAGGGAGGAGAGTCTTAATCCCTTGGCAGACATTCACTCTGCTGTCCTCAGACTAAACCTCCCTCCAGTGCTGTTTGAACTTCACTTAGAATTGGGCTTTATTTGCCAGGAAAGAGGAATTCTTTCCATGACAATAAGGAAAATGTAATCTCTTATTCAGGGGGTCAGAGACCTTTTCTTTGCTTCTCAGGATGGTGGGCTGCTGCCCCCTCCTCCTTGCTGCCTGGTCCATCTTTTCCGTACCTCCCAGAGCTACCAGGGGGGCAGAGGAGATCACCCACAGGGATTCTGGCATCCAGTAACTGGGGATGGAATTCCACTACTTCCCTGCTGGCTGTCTCAGTGCAAGTTGTTTAGTTTTGCTGAGCTTGCTCCTTCATCCATAAAAAGAAAGATCACAAAGCCAATTGTACTGGGTTGCTGAGAAAGTTATAAGAGAAAGTTAGAAGACAGTGTGAATAGCATAAAATAGATATTTGGTTAACGTTGGTTCACTCCTTCTTTTTTCCTTTCTCCTTACAGTGTATCCTTGGACATCACCTGATCTGATACTTTTCCCAAAGCAAGGATTTCCTCTATGACATTTTGTAGTGCTTATCCTCTGGGTGTCTCCCTCAGATCCATTCTCTGGTGTCTGTGCCCTGCTCTGAGTCCCATAAGGCTGAGCCTACCATCAGCCTGGGGACCCAGGCCTCTCTGTCAGCTGACTTCTCATTGGCTGTGGCCAGTGATAAGGATGGGTAGAAGTTGGGAGGTCAGGGGGAAAGGGATCAGGCTATTTCTTCCCAGCTCCTTTGCTATCTTGGCACCAGGTTCTGGGGAGGATCTCTCCCTCTCAGACTACAGCCCCTGCCAGACTGCCCCTCCTCCCAGGCTCACACTCCACTGGGGTCCATGATAGTTTCTCCTTTCCTTGTCCCCTCAGTCCTGGGTGTGGAAACTTCTCTCTGTTGTTGTGAGGTTTCTGGAGGTTTCCACATCCCTTGTTAATTTGCCCACATCTATCGAGTTTCTCAAAGCCTCTTCTGGTGAGCTCTCTGCACGTGGTTGTTTCCTGCTACTGTTAGGGACTGGAGCTCAGTATTTATGTTTTTCACTCCCATTTCAAAAATAATGATGGACTTGGGAATGGAGCTAATACTTAGGGTGCATCTACGGCGCGCTGAATGCTGGGCACATTTCATCACACTTCCTCCCCACAATGACTTTGTAAGGAAGACTGTAATGCCCACATTTTGCAGAAGATAGACTTGAGACCCAGGGACGTTTTGCAAGTTGCCGTGGATCCTATAGCTAATAGGTGGCACGGGATGCACCTGACTTGGGTTGGCCTGACTCCAGGGTTTGTTCTCTCCATTACGCCTGCCTGTCCTGGGGGAGAATTCCAGAAAGGGGACAATGGGAAAATGTATCTTCGATTTCACAATTTTGCCAAGGGCTAGCTTGGATAAAAACCTTAATTTTGTTCACAAAAACTTTTTTTTGAAGGGTGTGTTCTGTTGTGGGCTGGCTGAGTGACACCATGGGCCACTAGATGGCACCAGCTTAGCATTGGGTAAAGCTTTTCTCCATCATTTCTTGGGCAAAGACTGTGGGGTAGCAAGTTCTGTTTATCTTGTCATGTAAATACGACTTTGATCTAATGAACTCTGTATTTCCTCCACACTGCGCTGATTTTAAAGTTTTTCAAAGATGAGGCTCTGAGTGGGCAGAGAGTGGGGTTCGGGGTAGGGTGGGGGGCAGTGGGAAAGCAAGGAGAAAGAATGATAAAGACTCACTCTGGGAAACCCTGCAGCTTAGAGGGAAACAGTACTGACTTATAACACCTAACCAAGCAAAATTCACTCAAAGGCAGTGAGACCATTAGAGCTGGAAGGGTCTGATGAGGTCTTTGAGCCCAACCCTCTCATTACCCAGAGGAAGAAACATTCTTCTGTTGCTGTCTGTGTAACAGAAAGTGATCCCTAACTTGCCCAACTGCACAAATAAAAAATATTGTCCTGACATTTCTCGCTTTGTGGTCTTCCTGGTGGTGGAGATCTTTTGTAAGGCACCTGGATAAAGTGTGTGGCTTTTGCTCCCCTCTGTTTTTGAAGGGGACTTCTTTTTGTTTTGCCCATGTGACATTCTCTAGACAAATTTTTCAGTTTTTTTTTTTAAATTTATGAATTCAATGTTAAAAACAGGGAATATACATTCATCTGTTTCAACAAATCAAAACAATATTTAAAAAGTCAAATAGAAGGTCTCACGCCCATCTCTTTCCCCAGGTGATTTCTGTAGTTGCCACATTATTTCAAAATCAAATGTTGAGCCATAAGGTCTGATACGTACCAGAAAACTGTGCCTGGATGGGGCTCCTGTCCTGGGAAATGTGAAAGCCATTGTCTCTGCTGCTAGTCCGGAGCTCTTTATCTTTCCCCAGTTCCCGGGGTTGGGGGTGGGGGGCCCTTTCACTCCTGGAGGAAGGCTTGTCCCCTACTTCATGACCTGCAAGAGACCTTGTGCCTGTCTAGCCTCCTCACTTCAGAGCCTTTTGACCTTCCCAAGGCTCGCTTCTCCCAAGCCCGCCCCCACTCCCCACTTCAGCATCCGCAGCATCCCGCTCTGCCTTTAGACATACCCAACTTCTCTTCCTCTTCCCTCAACTCTTCACTGCCCTTTCTTCCCCTTTCTGCCATTAGCGTTCTCCAAAGACTAGCCACTGAGACTTCTTCATCCCTTAGTTCAGTTTGCTACAATTTAGTTAGCCCCTAGGATGTGTGAGTATCGTGCTAGATGAAGAACATTCCAAGATACAGAAGAGGTGCTCCCTGCCTCTAAGACTGTTAAGCCTAGACCCAAGTCAGTGACGTACCGGGGTTCTGTGCACTAACATGGGTGGTCCAGCCAGGCTGAGCGCAGAGCCGGAAGCCAAAAGTTCTGGGTCTGATGATGATGAGATATTAAAGTCTGGATGCTGCCTCCTCAGACAGGGCCCCTGGGGTCAATGCGCTCCCCTTTATTGAGTTCTCTGCCTTGGCCACATGTTTGGATGCTGTTCCTCTAGGAAGCCCTCCCAGACAGGGCCTGTTCCGGATCTGACCTTCCCAGGGGCTGCTACATGCTCCAAACATAACAAACAAAACAAAACAAAACAAACATACAAAAAAACCCCCCTGTGCTCTTTCCCTCAGAGCACCTTTCCAGGGTGGCAGCAGGCTCATGTGAAGACAGTACATTTTCCCTGAAGGGCCTTTCCCAGCTAAGGAATGCAGGTGCATTTCAATAGAGCTCTGGAAAGGCACTTCTGTTCTTCTTCTTCTTCTTCTTTATTTTTTTTAAGATTTTATTTATTTATTTGACAGGCAGAGATCATAAGTAGGCAGAGGGGCAGGCAGAGAGAGAGGGGGAAGCAGGCCCCCAGCCGAGCAGAGAGCCCGACGACGTGGGGCTCGATCCCAGCACCCTGAGACCACGACCTGAGCTGAAGGCAGAGGCCCAACCCACTGAGCCACCCAGGCGCCCCTGGAAAGGCACTTCTTTAACATGAAGGATTCTAGGTCTTAAGTATGTTTTGAAGATTAGTGATAAACTAGAAAGACTCTGAGGATGGTGGTTTCATTCCAGTGGAATGGATGGAGGTGTTGGTGCTGCGAAATGTTAGATGAAGAGCAGTAAATGGGGGGGAAAAAAACCAACCAACCCTACCAATAGCTGAACACTTACTTATCATATGCTAAGCATTGGCTGAGAATTCTGCTTCTATCATCCCAGGGCATCTCAGAATGTCCGTTTGCTAGTGCTGCGTAACAATATCACAAATTTAATGGTTTAGATCAACACATGTATTATCTTAGAGTTTCTGTGTGTCAGGAATCGAGGCAAAGTTGGATTCTCTTTAAGACTGCCCTCAAGGGGTGCCTGGGTGGCTCAGTGGGTTAAAGCCTCTGCCTTCAGCTCAGGTCATGATCCCAGGGTCCTGGGATGGAGCCCCGCATCGGGCTCTCTGCTCAGTTGGGAGCCAATTTCCCCCACTCTCTGTCTGCCTCTCTGCCCTCTTGTGATCTCTCTCTGTCAAATAAATAAATAAAAATCTTTAAAAAAAAAAAAAAAAGACTGCCATCAAGGTCTGGGTTCTCATCTGAAGGCTTGGCTTGACCGGGAGTGGATCTGCCAAGTTCACCTGGTTGTTGGCAAGATTTGGGTCTTGGCTGACTGTCATGGAGGGCCTCAGTTTCTCACTGATGAGCCCTGGAGGCCATCATCAGTTCCCAGTTTGTTCTTGGGCAGAGGCTGCCCTCAGTCCCTTGCCATGTGGGCCTCACCCACATGGTGGCTTACTTCATCAAAGCCGACAAGGGTAGCGTCCATTAGGAAGATGGATGTTATACTCTTACGTAACATAATTATGGAAGTAATATCCTATCACCTTTGCTGTATTGCACACTTTGGGTCATGCGTCCTGCCCCATACTCAAGGGAGGGAGATCGCACAAGAGATTCCACAAGGGCACAAGACCAGGGGTCGGTGTCATAGGGGACATCTCAGTCTGTCTGCCCCAACCTCTTAGAAGTGGGCATTTTTAGTCTCATTATACAGGGGCAGAAAAGGAGGATTAGCATATTAAGTACATTGCCGGGGTGCACTTGGATAGAAAGTAGCAGATGAGGGATTCCAAACATGGCGCATCCCATCCCATTGGAAGCTCATAGTCACAGTGTTACACAGGTAAATTGCGGGTGTTTGGCTTGGATCGGAGAAGACTCAGATCTGAGGGGGTTCTCATACCAACAGTCTTCTGGAATTTGGGTTGCCACTTAGATGAGGGTATAGACAGAACAGAAATCAATACTGGAAATTGTCAGGAATAGATTTCACCGCAAATAAAGAATTTCTACCACTTCCGGAGACTTCAATAGCCTCAGCTGGCTGCCTCCAGAAGTGGCCTGTTCCCTTCATTACTTGAGTTCAGCTGGCGTCCCTGGCAGCATAGATCGTGTCCTGGACACCGGGGGGAGTTCCTTCACTGGATGGGAATCTGCCAGCTGGGAGTTGAGATCTCAGCAGGGGAAACTGTATCTCCTGAAGGACGTTAAAGGTGGACATTGCAGACCCCAGCAGCCAGGTGGAGGAGCGATTCCAGATGAAGTTGAACTTCACTCTGCGTGTGGCTCTGTCCAGGTCCGTAGACCCCTTGAAGAGGCCCCCAGAATACTTCTCCTTGTCCCCACCGATGTCTTCCCAGGAGGAAGGGTCAAGATGATGACAGAGTGGTTCCCATGTGGCTGTGCCCTCGGAGGCCTTCAAAGACACTTTTTTTAGACTTTATTATTCTGACTGTGCAGATAAGGAGGTTGACCAACCAGGGAAGAGAAAGTGGAGGCCACTGTCCAGTATCTCTTGGCAGGTCACCCTCAGTCCTTTCCTTCTTGCATCAGCCGGGGTTGCAAGTTACACTGTATCCAAGCTGGTCACCCCACGGCAGAGTCTTGTCCAGTTGGAAGCCCCAGGCCAATGAGCTGAAGTGAACACCTCACCCCACTATTTACTGCTCCTAGAACAAATTCCTTATCTCATTGATAACTCTTTGTGTGTAGCTGCAATTGTGCCAAATGTTATCAGTTCTGGAACAATGTGCGTAACTTTGCATAAATAATAGAGCTCCTTTTATTTATTTATTTATTTTGCTGAATAGTATTACTATTACTTCCTCTAGGAGTTTCTGACATAAAGTTAGCTCAAGTGGAAGCTTTTGTATCATCATATTAATTGCTGAATGGGCTTGGAGCTGGATTCTTCTGGGGGGCCAAGGGCCTATAGGTCAAAGCTGCCCTTTCGGATCCTGATTCAACTGATAGCTGATTCATTCTTTGTTGCTGATCATAGTCTCTGAGGCAGAGTGTAATTTGAGGAAAATAAGGAGTCCGTGCGTGTGTGCGTGTCCTATGGAGTTGGGGAGTGAACCTCTTTTTTCTCCCCTTGTACCAGGGGTCCTGGTCTGTCCACCCTCTCTTTGTGCCTCGGGGCCTTTGTGTCTGTGGATGCCTTTGCCTGGGAAGCCTTGTCTGTTTCTCTCATGTAGTGAGCAGAGCGCCAACAAGGGTGTTGGGAAATCTCAGTCCAGCCCCAATTCTCTCATTGATGTGCAGGATCTCCATGGGCCCAAGCAGCTGACCTCTCTGAACTTTCATTCCTGGTGTGTGGCAGGAAATGCTTGTTGACTCACCCACCCGGACAGTGGGAGACCTGCCGGAACAACCCACCCTGCTGGGTAGCTATAGGGATTAAATGATATAACAGACGTTAGAGCGGGATTATTCTCGGCTCCTGTCCATCACTGGTGCCCAAGTCTTCAGAGCCCCTCCAGCTCACAGTGAATGCCCCCCTCTGCTGTATCACTTACTTAGCCTTATACCATTTTACTAGTTTATGATCTATTTATGTGTGTGCTTCATCTAATCCTCTTGTACATAAGCTCTTTTTCTGCTCCTTTGAATTCTTTCAGTGCCTAGGGTGATGCCTTAATCATAGACTGTGTTTGGTCTTTGTGGATTGAGTGCCTGGACCCGTGGAGGGAGACTTATTTTAAAGGGACCCCCCCCAATGTAAGGACCTTAGGTTTGAGATCATTTTATGCCCCCTTTCATGGTGAAATGAAGAATGAATAACACAGTCTGGATGAATAATTCAGCGTGTCCCGAGTTGAGAAGGGAGATAAAAGCAGGGTATCTATACATGTCATTTTCAATCATCTTGACTTGAATTGCTTGGTCTTATTTGGTCAAATAATAACAGCTGGGAGAAAATGGTTAAACTTTTTATTTGGTTCTTTGAGACAAAGTAGCTGGCTGATTGGCTCTCCTCTCTGCTGGGCAGAATGTGCTGGTCTCAGAGGGCACGACAGGGAACTGAACTGAGGCCAATAGGCTCACGCCCGGGGAGGAAACAGTAACCAGCACCACCTTCATCTTTGCCCTGTTGATGTAACCTTGTTCACAGAGAAGACACAGAAGGGACTTGGAGAGCAAGAGAGGAAAAGCAAATGACAGATCATGAGGAAGATTCAGGAGGACTCAAAGAAACCTATCCACTAATGCTCAGGGAGTATCCCCAGTGTCTGTGGGAGGACCCCAGGAGGGCTTGACCCACATGCTGACAGAGGATGGGCATTTCTTTCGGCTCTGCCCCCTCAGCGGGACGTTGGTGGTCATCCCCTGCCCTCTCCCTGCCAGGCGGCAAATGTCTCCTCATCTGCCTTTGCACAAGCCTGGCCTCAGAGATTCCCTCAAGCCCTCAAGTTAGAGTTCTCCAGGGAAACAGAACCAAGAACACATATATATGGTAGCTGATAGAACTTAAAGCAGGATTATTTCTTGACTTTTGATTATTTCTTGACTAGATACATAGTGTGTGTGAGAGAGATCTATTTATTTTAAAGGAACCGGTTCCCACAATGATGGAGGCTTGGCAAGTCAAAATCTGCAGCATAGGACGGCAGGCTGGAGAGCCAGGGAAGAACTGCAGTTCAGTCCAAAGATCATTTGCTGGCAGAATTGGCTCTTCCTCAAGGGGTCTCAGCCTTTTTTCTCTCAGAGCCTTCTCCTGATGAGATGAGGCCCACCCTAATTACAGAGGGTAATCTGTTTTGCTCAGTCTACTGATCTAAATGTTAATCTCATGTAAGAAATACCTTCATAGAAACATCTGGAATAATGTTTGACCAGGTACCTGGGTACCTTGGCCCAGCTAAGTTGACATGTTAAAACTAACCATCCTACATGGGAAGGGAAGGCAGAGCTGACTCTGGAAGGAAGGGAGTGGTGGAGTAGCTTCTCCTCACCCCTTTCCTTTGTCACGGTTATTTATTTATTTATATTTTCTTTCTTTTTAAAAATATTTTAATTTATTTTTTAGAGAGAGAGGAAGTAGTAGAGGAAGGGACAGAGGAAGAGGGAGAAACAGATTCCCCACTGAGCAGGGAGGCCAATGCAGGGCTCAGTCTCAGGACCCTCGGATCATGACCTGAGCTAAAGGCAGATGCTTAACTAACTGAGCCACCCAGGGGTCCCTATTGTCTTTTCTTTTTTAAATCTAAAAATTTTAAAAAATCTTATGTAGACTCCATGCCCAGCATGGAGCCTAATGCTTGAATTCATGACCCTGAGACCAAGCCCTGAACTGAAACCAAGAGTCAGATGCTTAACTGACTGAGCCACCCAGGCTCCCCAGTTTATTTGTATTTTCAAACAGGAATATAGGCATGTGGTAAACAATTCAAAGAGTCTAGAAAGGTATATGGTGGAAAGTGAGCCTGCCTTCTACTCCTATTTCTTGGGAATTCTCTCAGAGATACTATATGGATGTATAAGCACATTCCCAGAGAGAGCAACATAGGAGACACATGGCACATGCCATCCCTTGCTTTTTTTCACTTAACAAGAAGAACTGTAGTCTTTCTGTATCAGCCTGTGGTGGTTTACTGAATCCTTTTATTGGCGACGTAGTATTCCGCAGTGCACCGAAGCACTTTCCTAGAGCTGTGGGACAGGTTATCTCCAATCTGTGGCTATTGAAAACTGTACTGTGGGACGCCTGGGTAGCTCAGTCGGTTCAGAATCTGCCTTTGGCTCAGGTCATGATCCCGGGGTTCTGGGATGGAGCCCTGCATCGGGCTCCCTGCTCAGTGGGGAGCCTGCTTCTCCCTCTACCTGCCACTCCCCCTGCTTGTGCTCTCTCTCTCCAATAAATAAATAAATAAATAAATAAATAAATTCTTGAAAATAAAAGTTTGTATCACAACAAATGTTCTTACGTACCTGTCCTTGAAGCAGCCCTTTCCCTACTAAGACTTTCCTGATGCATCATTTAGGTGAGAAAAATGAAGTATTTCTGGCAGAGTCCCTGACCCTCCCCGTCACACCTTGCCTCCACTCAACTTTTCTGTGTGAAGCTTGTGCCTCTCCCACAGGCTCCATCCCTCTCTCCAGTAAGCTCCAGTAAGAAATTAATCTCCCTCTGGTTTCCTCTGCTCAGCTGGATGGTGTCTGCCTGGGGGTCTTTATCTCACCCCAAACATGGCTCTTCAGATGCAGCCAGCCTGGCTCTTTGTTGAGGAGCGCCTCGCCTCTATATTTTTCTAAGCTTATTTGAGCGGCAGGAGCATTCAGATTCAAATTTCTCCGACACTCAGCTTCAGTCAGAGTGACCTGGGAGAATAATTGTAGCCAGACAGGCCGCCCAGTCCTCCTGACTGGCAGAGGGCTATGTCAGTCCCAAATCCTGTCACCACCCCGGCTGACATCCTCATTGCTCCCGGGCAGGTCCTGTGGGAGGCCGTGACAGACATTGAAGGTCAGGCTACCTCCAGGCTCCCGAAGTAAGTTCTGGCACCCAAGGGCCTGGATGGTGTGCTAAGGGAGGGGCAGCAGGAGCCCAGAGAGGCGGCAGGAATCACACAGCCCAGCCCTGCTTGTATCAGACGAGGACACAGAAAAACCAGCTCTGGGCTGCACCCATCATCCCAGGGAGCCCAAATTTTGAGCATCTGATGAAAGCGTGGGCCCTTCTTCCCAGCTAAACGAGCCTATGCAGACACTCAAAAGATTTTGGACACCCTGTGTGTTTGGGTTGGGATGGTGGGAAGAGGGTATTCTGGGGGAAGGGTCAATTAAGGGGACAACTGTGAAACTTTTTCTCTCAACTATACAAATGCCAGGCATTCTAATTTTCTTCTCCAGGAGGGCTCAGCCCAAAGCAATCCACTGCTAAGCTGTCTTTAGCTGGATTGGCTTTGAAATCATTGCATTTCCGGGGTGCCTGGGTGGCTCAGTCAGCTAAGTGTCTGCCTTGGGCTCAGGGGTCCTGGGATGGAGCCCCTTGGGCTGGGAGCTTAACTGGGAGCCTGTTCCTCCTTCTGCCTCTGCCCCTCTCCCATTCCCTGCTTGTCCTTTCTCTCCCCACCACCCCCAGCCAAAGAAATAAATACAATCTTAAAAAAAAAAATCATTGCATTTCTGGAAGATGCTGGTTGGCATGTGAGGGCTGAGAGGAACCTGGGTTTTCCCAGCTCACTGAGGTGAAGTGTGGACGTGCTTACATTTTCTGGGGCTACCAAAAAAGCTTCATTCTTCTCACAGGGGCATGCGGTGTATGTCCAGCGTGAGCTAGTCACACCGAAAGTTCTGACCTGGCACCCACTGTCCGCTTGAGTGTAGATCCAACAAAACTGGGACCAATGGAAACAAGTCAGGAAAGGGCCTATTTCATATTTGTGAGAAAGACCTTTATCTCCCCACTGAGTTTAAAATATATGCATTACCTCTTCCCACTTCACCAGAATAAAACTTGTTCATTTTAGGACATAGGGACAGACAAAAAGAAGAAATCACCAATAATTCCAATCCTCAGAGTAATAATATTTTATATTTTGATGTGTGATGTCCCAAATAGGCAGGCTCATGTGCACACCCTACACACATTTACTTGTACTAGTATGCCTCCTGCTTTAGTTCTGATTATTTCTCTTAAAAAATTTGAGAATCTTCCAACAACCAAAATGGTCCAATAATACAATCTGATGCATCAAAAAGTGTTTGGGCAGAGATTTGACGGGGATGCTGTAGAAGAGATTTCTGCAGTGGGTGAGCAGTTGGACCAGAAGCTTTTAAGGATGCAGTGCCCTGCAGGCCCTGGCAGTTTCCTCTGTGGGTTGCTGGAACTCTCGGGCAGGTGGCTGCAGGCACCCGGCCCTCCTGTCTCACCCTCCTTCATCAGTTCTGCAGTCCCTCAGCCTGGCTGTCCTGGGAGGCGGGCTGAGGCCAGACAACGGGAAATCAGCATTCTTCACTACTCCTCTGCCTGCATTGTTACAGCCCCTGGGAAACAGCCTTACTCGCAAAGGCTGTCATTAGTGGAGGCTTTACTTTCAAGCAATGACCTAATTGATTCTTTTCTTGATACAAAAGAGAGAATATTCTATTTCTATTCTATTGTAATCCTACTGTGGGCACTTTGGATTTTTTATTTAGCAGTCCACAGCTGGTGTGTGTGTGTGTGTGTGTGTGTGCGCCTGTGTGCACACTCACACGTGCATATGCACTTTATGTGTGACATTGTGTGAGGTTTTGGTTGCCCAAATCATCCCACTGCAGTAATTTCCTCCTATTCAAATCCTGTCACACTGACTCGTGCTTCAGCAAGTGGGCAAATGCCTGGGTTTGCAAACTGGTACGTACTGAGAATTTGGTTGAAATATGGGTCAGTTTATCCCTCAATTTTAATTTTTAAGAGTTTAAATTATGAAGTGTTTCAAGAACACAGAACAGTACAGAAACATCTAATTGGTCTCCGTATATCCCACTGACTGATTTAACAAATATGTAATATGCTGCCTTATTTCCTTCAGAAATCTCTCCTTTTGCAGGAAATAAAATGTTAAAGCCCAATACTCTCATTCCACCTTGCTCCATCCCTTCAGGTTAACCCCTAAACTGGAACTGCATGTTTTTATGTTTACTCCTTACATTAATGAGGCTGTGGACCCGACGTTATACTCTTGCCTCTCTTTGAGATTTACTCAATAGTGTTGCCCTGTAGGTAGAATTCGCAGCCTCCGTTTTACACCCAACGCTGTGGTGTTTTTTGTCTTTTTTTTTTTTTTTTTAGATTTTATTTATTTATTTGACAGAGAGAGAGACCACAAGCAGGCAGAGAGGCAGGCAGAGAGAGAGAGAGAGGGAAGCAGGCTCCCTGCCAAGCAGAGAGCCCGATGAGGGACTCGATCCCAGGACCCTGAGATCATGACCTGAGCCGAAGGCAGCGGCTTAACCCACTGAGCCATCCAGGCGCCCCCAACACTGTGGTTTTGAGATGGACTGTGTTGATCCATGAGGTCTCATGGATTTCATTTTCAATATTATGTAGCGTGCCATAGTTTGTGGTGGTACAACTCATTTATCCATTTGCCTGACTGGACGTTTAGGTTGTCTCTCCGCCGCCATTGCTCCTGGTATTGGAGATAAGGCTGCTGGGAAATTCCTTCCTTCCTTCCCCGTGTGCAAACGTGAGAACATTCCCGAGGTACAGATCTCAAAGTAGAATCGATGGCTCACAGGGTATGCAACTTCATTTTATAATTGAGAATAAAGGGAATTTCCATTGTTGTTAGTTTTCTTTATGGTGATAAAATATACATGACATAAAATTTACCATTTTAACTATTTTTAGGCGGATAGGTCGGGGACATCATGTGCACTCACGTCATCTGTGCCACCATCACCACCTTCCATTTCCAGAACTTTCTCATCTTCCAAACAGCACCTCGGTCTCCATTAAATACTAACCCCTCTCTCAACACTGTCACCACCCCTTGTTCTTGTTTTTCTTTCTTCCTTTTTTTTAAAAATGATTTTATTTTTTCATTAGAGAGAGAGCATGAGCAGGGAGAGGGAGAAGGGAGAGGGAGAAGCAGACTCCCCTCTGAGCAGGGAGCCTGATGTGAGACTTGATCCCAGGACCCCGAGATCATGACCAGAGATAAAGGCAGTTGCTTAACTGACTGAGACACCTACACGCCCCACTTGTTCTTGTTTTAAGTAGAGGAAGTCTCCCGTATGCCTTCATTCATTCCATAAACTTTTATTGCACACCTATCATATTTTAAATATATAAGTAGGTGCATGAAATTTAGTTTCCGCCATCAAGAAACTGCTGTCCAAGCCAAAACAGACACAGGCACGATTATATGGGACAAGCGGACAAATCCAAGTGCTGGGAGAGTCCAGAGGCCGAACTGGGAATCAGGGATGCAGCCGAGGTGAGACGAGGTGGGAGTGGGAGATGCGAAAGCCTTTAGAAAGGAAAGAAATAAAAAAATATATATATATAAAAGAAAATAAAAGAAAGGAAAGAAATTCTAAGCTGAACCCTGAAGTATGAAATATGACTTTTCCGGGCAAGCAAGCAAAGGTGAGGCGTGTAATGGATTTGTGAAACTGCCTTCAAAAACCAAACTAGTCCAATATATCCGTAACATCGGGGGCTAACCAGGATGGGAGAAACAACTAGAAGTATGTGACCCAGAAGGAGCAGAATGCTGGGTATGGGTGACGCAGGTGACGGGGGCGCTGAGGCCCCAGGGAACAGCAAGGGGAGGAAGCAAACGCCTGCCATCCCTTTGTCAGAGGGTCACAGGGAGAAGGTGGTGTTGTCAGAGCCAGAGGCTGGGATCTCCCCAGGGAGACTGAAACCACAGCAGGTCTGATGGACAGCAGCTGGAACCAAGGGGCAGATAGCCTCCCTGGAGAAGCTTCCAGAGACAGAGAGGGAGGGGAATAAGCATCTGGGCTTCTTCCTTTCACCCACTGTTCACTTCCCATTAGCTGGAAGTAAAAAAACTAGCAACACAGACATAACCACAAGAAGCAGCTACCACCGCTGGTAGGGGAGCCGGGGACAGGAAGAGGAGGTTGGGGGCATCAGAATTAGAGTACTGGAGGAGGGGTCTCCTAGCTCTTTTTGGGACCTCATGATGGGAGGGCAAGCCCTGCTTAGCTGGTGCTCAGACTTCTGAGAAGGTCTTCTTTTCACCAAAACAAGCATGGGTACGTTCTCGATTTCGGTATAGCCCATCCAACAGTAGGCACCATTGCTAAGCCCCCCATGGAGCACTCTTTCCCCAGGAGCTGGGGGTGGGGGGTTAGGAGGCAACCCAGGGGCAGGTTGATTATATTGGGTCTTTTTCATTAGGAAAGAAGCAGTGCCTTGCTCTCACTGGAACAGGTAGTATTCTGAATATGGATTAGCCTTCTCCAGTGGTGACACATGGCACCAGCACCATCTGTGGAATTATGCAATGCCTTACACATTGTAATGTATGCCACACATTGCTTGTGACCAAGGAGCTTTTTTCATTTCATTTCAGGGGAGAAAGAAGTAGCAGTGGGCTTCAGCCTGTGGAGATCACCTTCTTACCATGTGCCCCATTTGGACGGAGTTGTGGAATAGAAGATGTGGACGCAGTGCCAGTTGGATTAACAAGCTGAAATGCTGAGGTTTTGGCTTACAGGATGTGGTATATGCTTTGAATCGGTGACCAGAATATGGTGCTGTTTTTCCCATGGGTGGAGCATACGGGTCTAGGAATCAAGGGAGAGACACCGAGTGGCTCCTTTAATGATTACACTTAACCCATGCACAGAATTTTTGCCTGCTGTTCCTGCAACTCTGGGTTCCATTGGCTTGGAGGTCTTAGTGCCCAAGAGAGGACAGCTTCCACTGGGGGACACCATCATGGTTCCATGGAATTGGAAGGTGAGAGCACCCGGTGGCTGGAGTGATAGATCCCAGTGACCTGGGGAACTCTGGTTGGCACCACACCATGGGGGAAAAGAGGACTGTGCCTGGACCCTGGGCATTCTCTGGGTGCCTCTTGTCACTTCCACATCCTATAATAGAAGTTAGTGTTAAAGCATAGCCACTAAAAAAGGCAAGCTCACTGGGTTTGCCGATCTTTCAGGAATTGAAGCTTTGGGACACGTTGCCAGGGCAAATGGAATAGGGAATGGGGTCGTGAAAGAAGAAAGTCAGAAATATCAATGATAGCCTTGTGACCTGTTACAGAAACGTGGGTAGGAGCAGCTCTGAGATTCTCTCTTACTTACCCACTCCTGGCTTTGGCTAACTTAATTATATGTCATGTATACATACTAAGTATTTTCTTGTCCCCTCCCTTTATTATCCTGTTATTGTGTCATCCTTGTAGAACTTACCCTTTGTGTTCTCAGGGTCTGCTATGGGTCTGCCTCCCTGTTGGGCAGAATCCTTGAGAGAAGGGACTTTTCACCTGCTCCTCAAACACAGAGCTGGCTGGGCATGCCTTCTGGCCACTTTTTGCCATTCCTGGTTCCTGTCCATGATTATCACTAACTACTTGGAATTCCTTGCACAGAAACAAAGGGTTAATTCAGCTCAGGAGCTGTCACAGCCCATTAGTAACAATTATCACTTGGCTCAGCAGGCTTGCTTGTCCTGCTGGGAAATGACACAAGAGAGGCATTAGGCACTGTTTAAGGAAGCTGCTGTGATTCACAGAAAATAATAATCAGTATATATATGTTATATTTATTTATCGAGTGCTTAATCATAATAGCTATTAATAAGTAATATTAATTGAGTTCCCAGGGCTGGAGATAGAGTGAAGACAGAGTCTCACTCTAGTGCGACATGAACTAATAAATCCCTGATTATAGGACAAGGTGGTCAGTGTTAGGTTAGAGGTTCAGGGGCAGTGTCAGCAGCACAGAGGAGGGACACCTAGCTTAGCCAGCGAGAGATCTGCCGGGAAGGCTTCTCGGAGGAGGTGGCCCTTGCGTTGAGGCTTCAACTAAGTGGAGTTCACTTGCCTGGTGGGTAAGGCTATATTCATTAGGTTCTTACGATGTAGGAAACAAGATCATCTGCTAGAGAGCTTCTGCTAGCTGTAGCGGTGGGCTTTGTTGTCAAGACACCCACGGCCAGGAATCCATACCCAGGAGCCCTAGTGCAGCTGGACGGTGCAGGCTAACGTATGAGGCAGTGGTTCTCAGGTGCATCAGAATCACCTGGTGGGTTTGTTCAAACACAGATTGCCAGGCCCCACCTCCAGAATTTTTGATTTAGTCAGACCAGGTTTTGCATTTTTTTTCTTTTTTTAAAAATTATTATTTTAAAAATTATGTTATGTTAGACACCATACAGTACATCATTCGTTTTTGAGGCAGGGCTCCATGCAGTCCGTGCCCTCCTTAATACCTGTCACAAGGCTCACCCATCCCCCCACAAGCCCCTCCCCCCCTGAAATCCTTGGTTTGTTTCCCCGGAGTCCATAGTCTCTCACGGTCCATCTCCTCCTCCGCTTTCCCTACTTCGGTTTTCCCTTCCTTCTCCTAATGTCCTGCATGCTATCCCCTATGCTCCACATATAAGTGAAACCATAAGATAATTTTCTTTCTTGGCTTGACTTATTTCACAGGCTTTGCATGTCTAACGGGCTCGCAGGTGAGGCTGATGCTATTGGTCTGAGGCCCACAATTTTTTGTAATTTTACATCAGCCCAATGTATTCCTATTTTTTAAAATAAATTTAAAAAATTTTTTAAAGATTAAAAAAAATTTTTTTTATTTGACAGAGAGCGAGCACAAGCAGGCAGAGCAGCAGAGGGAGAAGGAGAAGCAGGTTCTCCACTGAGCAGGGAGCCCAATGTGGGGCTTGATCCCAGGACCCCAGGATCATGACCTGAGCCAAAGGCAGCTGCTTAACTGATTGAGCCACTCAGACACCCCCTTAAAATAAACTTTTAACTTTATTTTGAACTAATTTTCGACTTGCAGAATAGTTGCAACAATAGTGAAGAGAGCTCCTTGTCCCTCACCCAGCTTCCCCTAATACTGGCATCTTTTTTTTTTTTTTTAAAGATTATTTATTTGAGAGAGAGAGCGAGAGCATGCCAGCACGAGCAGGGGGGAGGGGCAGAAGGAGAAGGAGAAGCAGACTCCCCGCTGAGCAGGGAGCCTGACCTGGGGCTCCATCCCAGGACTCTGGGATCATGACCTGAGCTGAAGGAAGACGCTTAACCGAATGAGCCTCAGGTGCCCTAATGTTGACATCCTACGTAATCCCTATACAATGGTCAAAACAAGGGGCTCAACATGGGCACAGTACTCACAGCCTAACTGCAGATCTTATTTGGATTTTACCATGTAAAAAAATCTTTTATTTTGAACTAGTTTTTGGCTTACAGCAAAGCCATAATTGAAGTTTTTGTGCTTTCTACTACTTGGGCGCCTCCAACAGATACAAGAACACAAACAGTTAAGAAGGGAGTAGCCGCGGAAAACCCAGCACTGGCCAGTGATGCTGAGACAGCTGGTTTTCCATCTGTATTTGTAATTTTGTTTTCACATTGTACTTCCTAATGTGTAAATTTCACAAAACTGACATTTTTAAAGCCACACATAGGAGCTAAGTAAGTGGTTTATGTAAGAGCATAGTTTATGTGATAGAATGAAGTATTTCAACAATTAACACTCTAGAAAAAGCTTCATGACCTCTAGGTGCTTGCTCTGCCACCTGAAAGACCTTGAACGCTATTGCACTCAACGCCATCTGTCTACTTAGGCAAGACACTGTGAGGGCGGTTGTTGATTTTCCCAGCGGCAGAGTCGAGTTCTTGGCTTTCTGGGCCAGGCTTTTTCAGCTAGTTACTGCTGAGACCGCGGTAGTCTTCAGACCTTGATTACTGTTGTGTACTGGGATCATTATAATGTGTCTTCCTTGGAATTGTTCCTCCATCCCTAATATTTAGCTCCTCTTCGGTGTACTAATTTAATTAATTTATATGTTCATATTTTACTTATTCCTTTCTTATGCATGCATATAGTGAAAAATTCCAGCTGTATTGAAAAGCATAAAGCATAAAATAAAATAAAAAAAAAATAAAAGAGTTAAAGTCTTCCTCCCTTCCAACCAATCTACACCACTGGTTTTCAAAGGGGGCTGCTGTTTCCTGGAGGCGTTTTGGAAAAGCCTGAGAATGTTTGTGATTGTTCCAATGATTACAGGGTATTACTGATTACTGGAATTTGGGGAGGGGGTAAGAATACTTTCATCCTGAAAAAAAAAAAAAGAAAAAGAATTTACTGGCATCCAACACAATGTTTTAATCCTGATGGGTGTTCATGGAAGTGAAAAATACTATTTACAGTTACCCAAGTCTAGAATATACACAGGGTCAGAGGTTGTGTGGGTCGTACACTGTCCAGCCTAGGGGATGTTACATTGCAGAAATCAGAGATTTCAATATTTATTATGTCGTTTTTTTGGCAGATGGCAATAAAGCGTCTTGTCCTAACAAAATTAGCATCGTGTGATCATTTTTCTGAAAAGTGGAGGTAAAATATCTCAAGGGAGGGAGTCCTTTTGCTAATTTACAGCAAGGGGACATATTGGACTTTTTAAAAAAGTCTTTGAAAATTGAGAAATGGGGTCTTTTTTAAAAAGATTTTATTTATTTATTTGACAGAGAGAGACACAGAGAGTGAGGGAGCAAAAGCAGGGGGAGCAGGAGAGAAAGAAACAGGCTTCCTGCTGAGCAGGGAGCCCAATGTGGGCCTCCATCCCAGGACCCTGAGATCATGACCTGAGCCGAAGGCAGCCACTTAACGGCTGAGCCACCCAGGCGCCCCGAAATGGGTTCTTATACATAAGAAATATGATGCAACTCAGTCTGAAATTGCCTTTTGACTTTTTTTAAAGTGCTTTTTAAAAATTTTTGTGTAGTCAAATTTACAATGTTTTTCATTTATCTTCTGTGTTTATATCCTGCTTAAAGTGTCTTACCTTAATATTTTACTTAAAATATTTGAAAGGAGATAGCTTATAGTTTTTTTTCTATTTTCTTCTCTTTCCTTTCTTTCTTCTTTTCTTTTTCTTTTTTTTTTTTTTTTTGCATTTCAATCTTTGTCAGATTTTGGTATCAGTGTTATTATGATTTTGTAGAAAGAATTTTGAAGCTTTTATTCTTTATCTGGCTCTGAAAAAATTTAGTTTCAGATTTTATTCATGTGCTTCTTCAACAAGTATTTACTAAATCCTGGTTCTGGAGATACAGCAATGATCAAAATACCCCAAAATCCCTTTCATCCTAGCAGGGGAAGGCAGGCTGTAAACAAATAAGGAGTTAAGATATATCACATGCCAGATGGTGGTTAAGTGTTAGGGAGAAAAATAAAGCAGGGGAGGGACATAGGGAGTGTTGGGGGTGGTTGCAACTTTCAATGGGGAGGCCAGGCAAGCCTCATGAAGACATTCGAGCACAGATCTGAAGGCAGTGAGGGAGTGAGCCTTGTAAATATCTGGGGAGTCAGTAGAGGGAACAGCCAAGGCAAAAGCCCCGGGGTGGAACAGGGATGGTGTGTTCAGAGAACAGTAAGAAGGTCAGAATGAGCTGGGGGTTGAGCCAGGTGGAGAGTGCGGTGAATTATGGGGCGCCTCGGTGGCTCAGATGGTTAAGCATCTGCCTCTGGCTCAGGTCGTGATCTCTGCGTCCTGGAATCGAGCCCCATATCAAGCTCCCAGCTCAGTGGGGAGCCTGCTTCTCCCTCTGCCTCTCCCCCTCCCTCTGCTTCTCCCCCTGCTTGTGCGTGCGCGCTCTCTCTCTCTCTCTCTCTCAAATGAATGAGTGAAATTAAAAAAAAAAATAAAGTGGGATGAATGAATATCAGAGAGGTAGAGGGGAGGTCTTGCAGAGCCTGGATTGTTACTATTTGGAGTCATCTTTATTGGGAATGACTTGGAGAGCCACTGCGGGTATTTCAGGTGGGTTATTTCAGGTGACAAACGATGGTGGGAACAATGGAGGTGTTACATGGTGGTCGGATTCTGGATGAATATCGAAGGTGAAGCCACCAGGATCTGTTTAATGTTGGATGTGAGACAAGAAGAAAAGGAAGTCAGGGGCACCTGGGTGGCTCAGTGGGTTAAAGCCTCTGCCTTCGGCTCAGGTCGTGGTCCCGGTGTCCTGGGATCGAGCCCCACATCAGGCTCTCTGCTCTGCAGGGAGCCTGCTTCCACCTCTCTCTCTCTCTGTCTGCCTCTCTGCCTACTTGTGATCTCTGTCTGTCAAATAAATAAATAAAATCTTTAAAAAAAAAAAAAAAGGAAGAAGTCAAAGCCAACTCCAGTTTTTGGCCTGAGTGACTGAAAGGATCAGTTTGTCATTTATTGACATTGGGAAGAAGACAAAGTAGGAGTAGATTTGGGGGAAAAGATCAGGGATTCAGTTTTGAACATGGTGTGTTTGAGATGCCTTGAAGACATCTAAGTGATGAAAAAATCTGGAGTTCAGAGAGGAGTTTCAGACTGAAGATCAATCAATCTATCTATATCTATTATCTATCTACCGATATCTCCTATATCTATCTATACATCTGCATATATCTGTACATATTTAAGAATCACATATAGATGGCTTTGAAGGAGTGAAAATAGGTGAGATTATCAAGTGAGTGATTTTAAATAAATGAAAATAAGAGCTCCATAGATGGAACCCTAAGGTGCTCCAACAATGAGAAGTCAGTCAGCAAAGAGACTGAGGAGGAGGGACGAACCACATGAGTATTCTAGGAGGAGGGAGTGACCGTGATGGGCTAGGATGAGATGGACCTGGCTGCTTTCCAAATGATGTTTTTGGAGAATTCTGAACCTTCACTAAATTCTTTGTGGGATGACATTTCTGTGCTCAAATCAACTTAGCAAAGTAATTTCACATGTTTCTTTTTATTTTTTTGTGTTGCTACTAGAAAATGTAAAATCACATGTATGGCCTTATGGACTGAATTGTGCTCCCCCCCCAAATTCATATGTTGAAGCCCTAACCTCCAGGAGGATGGTATTTAGAGATGGGGCCTTTGAAAGATAATTAGGCTTAGATGAGGGCAGGAGGCTGGGGCCCTGAAGATGGGATTAGTGCCCTTCTAAGAAGAGACCAGAGAGCTTGCTCACTGTTTCTGTCTCTCTTCTAGCTGTGTACTGACACAGTGAGAAGACAGCTAGCCACAAGCCAAAAAGAGGGTTCTCATCAGAAGCCAACCACGCTGGCATCCTAAGCTCAGCCTTCTAGCCTTCAGAACTGTGAGAAAATAAATTTCTGTTGTTTGAGCCACCCGCTCCATGGTATTCTGCTACTGCAACCTGAGCTGATCAACACATGGGGCTTATATTTCTGTTGGACAGCTCTGGATATCTGGTAGCTCCTACCCAGCAATCTTTTGCCACTTCTAACTTTCTACCTTGTGTGCATGAGAGCAGGGATGACCTCCTGAACATTCTCTGGGGTGCTCAGCCCTCTGATTTACTGTAGTAGCTGCTCAGTTAACATCTGGTGATGCAGTCGTCTTCCTAGTTGCAAGGAGTATGGTTTTGGGCTCATTTATGCTGAAGAGGGACTCATTATCATGATATTGGCTAGTAACCCCGAATCTCTGCAGGGCACAGGAACCAGGCTTGGCAGAGTACTCAGGCAGATGGCAGTGGCCAAATCCCACTGCAGCCTGGTCCGCAGGTGATCCCACTGCTGCCCCTGAGAACCAGAGCTGGCTGCACCTGCTGCTGCCCCCCTTGTCAGAGAGGAGTGGCCACGTGCCTCTGGCCTCACTAGCTTCCAGTTCAGACTTTGGCTGGCAGACTCGAAAAAGTGAGCAATTGGCTAAATTTAAACTCTACCTGCAAGGGAGGCTGGAAAGGTCCCAGAAGAGGGGAATTCGTTTCTTTAACATAGAAAGGTGCCTTCACCTCTTGGCAGGCAAAACAAATGATCAGAGAGAGTCCTTTACTAGAGTAGCCTGAGACCTTGAAATTTTGACTGCAACATAAACAGAATTTTCTTTTTTTAGAAAAGATTTTATTTATTTATTTGAGAGAGAGAGAGCGAGCGCAAGCGGAGCAAGAGAGAGCACAAGTGGGGTGACGGGCAGAGGGAGAAGGGGACTCCCTGCTGAACAGGGAGCCCGATGCGGGACTCGGTTCCAGGACCGTGGGATCATGACCTGAGCTGAAGGCAGACGCTCAACAGACTGAGCCACCCTGATGCCCCCCAAACAGAATTTTCCGCCGCAACTCCCCAGACAGGGGAATTTCCTCCACACAGGAGGCTCCCTAGATCTCCTCGTGGTTCTTCTGGAAAGCATGAAGTATAACAAACAGTTGTTACGCATTACTCTTATGCCGTGATTGTAATTTCATTAGCTCCTTTGCCAGTTCTTACATTATATTTTAATATAGAGACACAGGAGGGCACTCTAACCAGGCAGCAATAAAACTTAAATGGTTTTACAGTCTTGGCAGTTAAAAAAAAATGGATATTGGGGCGCCTGGTTGGCTCAGTGGGTTAAAGCCTCTGCCTTCGGCTCAGGTCATGATCGCAGGGTCCTGGGATGGAGCCATGCATCGGGCTCTCTGCTCGGCGGGGAGACTGCTTCCTCCTCTCTCTCTGCCTATCTGCCTACTTATGATCTCTGTCTGTCAAGTAGATAGGTTAAAATCTTAAAAAAAAAAAAAAAAAGGATATTGACTTTGTCGAATCTGGTCCCTGCACCTCCCCCACTCCACGCCCAGGTAGGATAACCAACTTTGCAGGAATACCTAGCTCTCCTGGGGGAGCTCACATGTGGCAAAGACCCCCAAGACACATCTCTCCACACCATCCAGTTAAGGTTCCAGGACTGTGGCTTTGAGCCACTCAGGACAGAAATGGGGATTTTTGCGGCTGAGGCATGAGAGTTGGGGGACATGGTTTCCTAGAGCTCATATTTAGAAGGCAGCTGGCCAAATTAAGAGTAGAGGAGAGAAACCTGGTTGTGAAAACGTCCTTCAAACCCACAGCCTGTCCCCATGAGTTAAGTTTTCCTATCTGCAAATCGCAGGTAGTACCTGTGATTGTCCGTATTGTTTACCAAAGGAGGAGAGCTGGAGCAGATCCGAAGGAAGGCATCTGGGGTGCCATTTACCATCCCATAAAGTGCACCCGGTTTTATACTACAAAATAAAGCCAGCCTGCCTCTTGTTAATTTATTACAGCGTACAGGAGGGACAAAGTGTGCTCCGTTGCCAGCCAAGTGACAAAAGTAACAAGGATAGGCCGGAACAGGACCTGCTCCTACGGACTGGTTTCCCCACACTGATCTCCCCGGCTGGGGTCCCGACACCGGGAAGAAAGGGGCACGAGGCTGCCCGGGCACTTCCTCTCCAGGCAAGAGTGGGACCGGTTCCCTGCGACGGTGGGGTTACTCGAGGTCAAAGGTGCAGCCTTGCAGAGCCAGCTCTGGCTGGCTGGAACGTGAAGGGACCGCGGAGCCCAGCCCTGTCGTGGCGCCTTCTGCCCTTCCTACCGGCTCTGCGTCCCCGAGGGCTGTCGGGGCGCAGCCACCCGGTTCAGTTCTGGCTCTCGGGCGTTAGCCGCAAACTCACCGCCAAGGTCTCCGGCGCTCTACGTTCTCAGTCCCGGGGCCTCTCCGGGGAGCCAGGGAACCGGAGCCAGCACCAGAGGGAGGAGGAGGGACGCGGATCAACAAAGGGAAGGAGGACAGGAGGGAAAAAGTGACCAAGGAAAGGAAAAGGCTGCTGCTTAATTCCACTCAACAGGTAGTTGCGCGCGTCCGCCGAGACTTGGCGCTGGTCACGCGTCTGAGACCTCCAAGTCTGGCTCACTGTTCCTTTGGGGAGTGTCGCCTGGTATCCCTCTGGCACTCCACCCCCAAGGCTAGAGAGATCCTACCACTAGGCAGGCCTCGCGCTAAGCGGTGTACATTATCTTTCTTAATTTCCCCAACATCCCTAAGCTGCGGGAGCTGCTACCACCCGAGTACTGCGGACCACGAAACAACCTGAGGGACGCTGGGCGCCCTTCCCGAAGTTTTACTGCTCGTGGCGGAGCTGTGGCACGGAAAGGGTCTGTGCGATCCCGAAAAGCCCAGGCCACAGCCCACAGCCTCTCAGCGCTGCCCGATTACAGTCGGATCACTCTGCACGCACCTGTCGCGTGCGGGCCTCAATGGGGGGGAGGGGAGCTCGAGAAGAGAGGACCCAAGGGGTGGACTGGTGACTCTCCTTCCTGCTCTTGGCTGCGCGGAAAGCTCATTTCGGGCGCAGGGGTGGCTTTGCACTTGGGAAAGGATAACCCGCCTTCTCCGGGGATCGCATTCCCTGCGGGGGCAGCGTTTCGGGGCGGTGTCCCCTCTGCGGCGGCGGGGGCGAGCGGAGAATCTGGGGTCCGAGAGCCCGCCCTGGGAGGAAGTGGGGTGGCGGGAGCTCGGCTGCCAGCCAAGCGGGCGGGGCTGGAAGCGAGGCCGCGCGTGCGGACCGTCCACGCGGTGGGTGTGCGGCCCTTTCATTCAAACTTTGGGGAGCCTGGGTTCCGGCGTCAGCGAAGGTGTGACCAATCAGAGTCCGGGGACAGGAATAAATTATGCAAATCACCATCTGGCGATGGGTCAGATGACTTCCATACTTTTTAAAAAGTACCTCCTTTAAAACTCCTTTAAAAAGGAGTTCGAGGAGTGACAGCGGCAAGTCCTGGCTTCCCGGGCGGGCGGCACCGGTGGGGGCAGATCCAGTTCAAGCCCCTTCACTCTCCCCGCCACTCCCCGCGGCTCAGAGTAGCCAAATTCTCACTCCCACCTTCACCTACTTCAGCGGGCCAAGGCCACCGCTCTCTGGCCAAGAGAGGGCTGCCCCCGTGGGGTCTTACCCGCGCGGACTGCTAGAAACCCCGAGAGGTGTTGTCTGCTTCAGTCCTGTTTGGGGAAGGGGGTGTGGCGGGGAAGGATGCGGAGCTCTGTTCCCTTGCTCTGCCTCTGGAGCGTCTATTGTTGCTTTGCCGCGGGAAGCCCCACACCCCCTGGTCCGGAGGGACGGCTGCAAGGTAACGTGCACTTATTCTTCTTACCACCCCCCCCCACCCCAACTTCTCTGTGCCACGTCCCCTCTCTGTCCGGCCGACCCCTTTCCAGCCCCTCCTGGTGCCCGCGAAGTCCTCTTGCCTTTCCCACTGTCCAGTCTCTCCTAATCAGCTTTGCAGTTCGCTTGCTCCTTGGCGCTTCTGCCGGGGATGTCCCCGGCCCCGCATCCGAGAGGCCCGCGCTCACCCTTTCGCCCCACCCCCTCCCATGATAAGGTGCCCTGGATCCGTGCCGTCCAACTGGCAGAGTCGGCCGAGGGCCGCTCTTCAACCTTGTCCTCTGCGAGGTGAGAAGGTTGTTAGAGTTAAGTTGCCTAGTGCCCTCCTTCTAATATGGGTGTGGGTGTTTGGAAAGTTAAGGGAGCAGGGTAGCTGGCTGTGGTTTGATTCACGGTTGCCGGGAGCATTTGGTTGAGTAACGTGACTGTGACCGAAAGCTGCTGGGCCTCTCCCCGCAGGGGGTTGGCCTCCTCCTCCCTTAGACCCTTCCAATCACCGCTGTTCCTCTTCCTACCTGCCTCTCTTCACCTTCATCCCAGATGCTGGCCTTTCTTTTTTCTGAGTTCTATAGGGCAGTCTCTTTCATCAGAGGGAGACTGCCCTGGTGGAATGAGGTCACCAGTCGGCTGTGGGGGTGCCAAGTCAGTTAAGTAGGGAAGAGGGGACATCCCCTCAACTCCACCCCATTATCTCATCTACTTACTATTCTGCTACATTGAGCCATCATGGGCATGCTGTTGGCCCTTGTCAGTTTATGCACACAGGGGCAGGTTAATTTGAATGAATGGGAAAGCTCTGCTTCACTCCGCAGGTTCTAGTACTAACTAGGAACTGTGACCTGGGGTAGGTCACAGCTCTAGCTCCTCTCCTGTAAAACGCTGACGTTCCTTCCAACTTGTGTTCTATGATTCTGAGTATCTGCAGGCCATTCTTTTGAGTCGAGAAAGTATTTATCGTGTGCCTGCCTAGTGCCAGGCACTCACAGGGGCGGGGGGTGGGGGGAATACAAAAATGAACAAAACAGATGATCTCTGCCTCTTGGAGCTTACGTTTCAGTAGTGGGAAGACAGACGGTAAACCCATTAAAATACATACACGATGCTCAGGAGGAGAAAAGTAAAGCAGAGGGGGAACAGGGTGCTGGTGGGGAAGGCGGTGCATGTTTAATTGGTAGTCAGGCTTCCCTCACTGTGAGGTTGACCACCAAGCAAGGAACTGAAGGAAGTAAGAGAGTGAGCCGTGAAGGCATATGGATCAAGAATAATTGTGAAGTCCCAGAGGCTGAGCTGACCCAGGCTGAAAGTTGTAGGAATGAAGCTGGAGAACTCTGGGGTCCGAGAAGACCAGATACTCAGGGGAATATTTTATGCCAATATGTGGGTTTATCCACAAATCTGCCCCAGGAATGCCAAAAGACTTTTGTCCTTTTCTCCTACAGTTTCCCCATCTGGTCTCTGTGAATGGCTACCTGGGTGGGAATTGGGGAGGCTGACTATTTTTGCCCATGGTTCAAATTTCTGCTGCTTGGGGCTTTTGTTCATGACTTTAATGACAGTTAACCTGGGGTCTGCTCATGTATATTTAGTCGCATTTTCTGGAACCCTATCCTTTTACATCTGGTGTATTCTTTTCCTTCCCACCGCCACCTTTTCTACCATTTTGGTCTCTCCTTCCATGATTCCATTTGCTTCTTAGCTCTGGGATAAGTGAAAACTCCTGGAGGGGTCATTCGGTATTTTTTCCTTTGATCTCTAGGTGACAGGAGAGTTTGATTTGCTCATTTCCTAGCCTGTTATCAAGGGATAGTTTCCTGGATGTCTGGATGATGCAGGGTGGGGTTCTTTTATGACTGTCCCGCAACAGCATGGCGATAAAGCGCTTTGAGTTAAGAGGCCATAGAGACCTCACGGGCATCCGCTGTGTTTTGGGACCTGGGTGCTGTGTGTGAGCAGCGGCGCAGAAAGGAGCGGTTTTGCTGCTCTCATGGCTTCAGTCATTTATTTAAGAAACTAGAAGAACGTCTAGCTCGTGTCTGGCATGGCAAGGAGTCCTGAGGGTGTAGGAGGTCTTTGGAGTAAGCGTTGGAATCCAGCTGGGAATGCTAGGGGAAGCCCATTGTATGATAGTGGATGGCTTCTTACCTTTAATTCCAATATCCTTTAAAATTAGAACATTTTTTGGTAATTCGTCACTTGAGGGAAGGAGAACTCATTTGATAGGGAAGAGGAAAGGAAAGCAAGAGACACCTGTTTATTTCAGAGTTACAGTAATTCACTGTAATTAGGACTAGTGACTAACTAAAATTCTTCAATATGGAGGAGCTGTCCCTTTATCCTGTCCTCGAAACTCTCCTGGGAATTAAGGAGAAAACATTCGTCGGGAATAAAAACTGTAACCCGGAGGATTAAGAAATGTGTTCAAGATTGAACTAGAACTAGACCCCAGATCTCTCGCTGTCCAAGCCCGCTAGATGCACCGACGCGCTGTTCTTTTTCCCCCAGATGAGGGCCACAAATCCAGCCATATAGGGGTTTCTGCTAAACCTCCTGTAAGATTCAACCTCCGCACGTCTGGGGACTCAGACCATGAAGGATGCTACCTGTCGCTAGGCCACAACCAGCCCTTGGAAGACTGTGGCTTCAACACGACCGCCAAAACCTTCTTCATCATTCATGGGTGGACGGTGAGCCCGGGGGAGGGAGCTCTGCAGCTTGACGCCAGATTTGGTTTTCTTTGTTTTGGTCAATTAAAAAGAAGACTGGTGCTTCCCGATTCTGCTCTCTCTCTCTCTCCCTCTTTTCTTGTGGGCTGCTTGTGTTGCAGACAGCTGTGAAGAATGTAATGGGCCCTTCGCTGAGGGGGCAATATGGACTCCAGCAGGGTGGTATTTAATGCCGGCACACAGAGGGCTTTCAGAAAGTGGCTCTCCTGAAGGCAGCAGCCCAGCTCCACTGGCTCTTAAGGGGCCCTCTAATTACACTTAATTACATTGGTCAACCACTGCCTTGCGGGGGGCGGGGGGGCGTCCCTCCCTAAGAGCTGAGCTGAACGGCAGCAAGTTGACTGGCTCTGAGAGTCTATGAAGAGCCAGCTGGCCTGGCTCGCTGGCCGCCGTTGGCATGGTGCCCTCCTGTTTGCATAGAGATGGCTCTGGTTAAAGGCATTGGGGCTCTTTATGTGCCCTAGCTGGGCAATTCACATTGAAAGGCCCATGACAAACTTCAACAAAAAAGGGCTTTAACGCTCAGCTTTAGAAGCTTTTGACCAGCGAGGGGGTTTATTCAATCATATAATGATGGTCTGCAGGAAAATGACACCGTTAAGTGAGCAGGTTTCTGCCTGGGCTAATTGGGAGGGGACATTCTTCTTTTTAATGATGAGAAATTCATATCCGTTACATGCTTTCTGGGTCTTAGGTCTATCACCAACTGCTGGGGTCAGGCCTGGGAGTGGGGTTGGGGGGTGGGTAATTCTGCATCTACCTAATGTGCCTGGAGGGATGGCGAGGGCCTGGCTATCCATCCTCAGCCCACAGCCTACAAGTAGAATCATACAATTGAACCTTTTTAAGGCCCCTGTCAAAATGCAAATACAAACTGTAGACAACTTACAAATGGGTTGCATTCCAGAAAGTTCTTTTGTGATCTGTTTGGAGCTTGGAACAGCAGTTTCCCATAGAAGCAAGATAGTAAATGGCGTTTGGGTTCCCAGGCCAGGCACAGAAAATCTATTTATCGAATTCTGTACATGTGGATAGGTTTACAACTGGACCTAGGCCCTATTTATAGCTTTGTTTCTGTGGGAAAATGTGTTCTGAGTTCTAATTTGGGATTCCAGGGAGATATCTTCCCTACTCTGGAATCGAGAGGGGTGGCAGAGATGGGCTGTGGGAAGGGGTCATCTGTTAACTCTGCATTTGCCTAGGACGCAGCATCTCCTTGAGTCTCCGAGAGAGAGAAGCTAATTCTCCAGGGCAACCCTTCCCAGCTGCCTTTGGGGCCACTTGCTTGTCTGTGACAGTGACTCAGGCTAACCCCAGGCCAGAATGGCCACCAACACTTACCTCATAGTGGCCCTACTGGACAGTGGGTGGCAGCCTAAGACACCGGCTATGAAGATTTGATGGGAAAAGCAAGATAGAAAGAGCAATGGAAGACCAACACGTAGTGATTCTGTCTGTGGCCAGCCATGCTCATGTGCAAACGTTTATTGTCTGAGCAGCCATTGTGAAAGTTCTGGAACTGGATGGGGAGAGGGTCATGGAACTGAATTCTGTATTCATCAGGACTCAAGAAGCCCATAGGAAGAATTTTTAAAAATGTCTTGTTTTCTTTGCAGATGAGTGGCATGTTTGAAAGTTGGCTATACAAGCTGGTGTCAGCCCTGCAGACTAGAGAGAAAGAAGCCAATGTCGTCGTGGTTGACTGGCTTCCCCTGGCCCACCAGCTTTACACAGACGCAGTCAATAACACCAGGGTGGTGGGACACAATGTTGCAAGGATGCTTGATTGGCTGCAGGTAATTACTCTGAAGAACAAGATCTTGAACCTGAACCTTCTCTCAATTTCTCTCTCTCTCTCTTTTTTTTGTTAAAGATTTTATTTATTTATTATTTATTAAGGATTTTATTTATTTATTTGACTTGTGAGAGAGAGATCACAAGTAGGCAGAGAGGCAGGTAGAGAGAGGGGGAAGCAGGCTCCCCGCCGAGCAGAGAGCCCGATGCGGGGCTCCATCCCAGGACCCTGAGACCATGACCCGAGCCGAAGGCAGAGGCTCAACCCACTGAGCCACCCAGGCGCCCCCTGCCCTTTTTTAAAGAGAGAGACAGTGAGAGAGGGAACACAAGCAGGGGGAGTGGGAGAGGGAAAAGGAGGCTCCCCCCACCCCTAGCAGGGAGCCCGATGCAGGGCTTGATCCCAGGACTCTAGGATCATGACCTGAGCTGAAGTTAGACGCTTAACCAACTGAGCCACCCAGGCGCCCCGAACCTGAACCTTCTTAAGAAAATACAGCTCAGACTGTGTTACCATGAACTCCAGGAGCCTAAGAGTGTCTTTGGGATTCAAATTTTTACTGATTTAAGTATTGCTTGAAACACTTGAAAGCTGGAACTTTGGAAAGCGTTTCAGTTATTGATATATTTCTGGATCTTGCCTGTTGCTTTATTTGCTGGAAGAAAATTTGACTGATGGGTCACTACTGGCTCATGCCCTCAGGTTGGGGATAGTCAGGAGCCAGGACCAGCCTGAAATCTTGAAAAATTCCTGAAGTCTGCTCTTTTTCTCTAAAGGGTGGCTGTCCTCAGGGGAAGGAGAGGGTTTGTTCCAACAAATGCAGTCTAATGCCACGCTTAAAATACTAAGTGTGGAAAACAGATCTCAAGGTCTTACATTTACTCTGTAGAGGTTAATGATTTGCCTGAGATCGGTGGACTTACCCGGAGGCAGGGGTGTACTGGCAAAGTGACCCCATGGTCTGGGCAATTCTAGTCTGACCTTCCTTTTGCCCATGGAGTCTGATGAATCCTCGCAGCATCCTGGTTAGGGCTGGTGAGCAGTACTCAAGTTCTCTGCCTGGGTGGTTTTGTAGAGCTGGGTTTCTGAGCTGTGGGGTCCAGGGCCCACGTCCTCACCCTGCCAGGGAAGTACCCTCTCTCTGGGTATCCCGGGTGGGCTTGTGGTGAGCAGGCCAGCAGCTCCTGGGGCCTAAGAGGCGGGGAGAGAGCAGGCTGCTGCAGGCCATGGCTGGCGCTTAGTCTCCAATGAGTTGGGTGCCCCACATAGTGCCTGAGAGAATGGAAATGTAGCCCAGGGGTCAGGGATGTGGCTTCTAGTCATAACCTCCACCCTACCCTTAGCACTCAGCATTTAAAGTGCCATAAAGTCCTTTTGCCCTCCCCTTCTCTGGCGACATCCCATCCCTGTCTCACGGCCAGCAGTGCGGGCCATGCCCTGGCCAGTGTCTGTCCCCGGTTCCCCTGGCTCTTCCTTGTCACCATAGAATTGTTGAACTGTTGGTGACCCTGTGGGCTCAGGACCACACACATCACTCACGGTCACTTTTGTGACTTCCCACAGGAGAAGGATGATTTTTCTCTTGGCAATGTCCACTTGATTGGCTACAGCCTTGGCGCTCACGTGGCTGGGTATGCTGGGAACTTCGTGAAAGGCACGGTGGGCAGAATCACAGGTAGGTTCTGCTTCCTGCACTATGGGCTCACCCCCAGCTCCCTCAGCTCCCCTGCCAAGCTGGCTTTCTGCACCGGAGTACTCCTGCACAAGGGAGCCATGGACAGTTAACTTTGGAAGGGAGCCGGAGGATATCTAATCTGGAGCTTTCCAGTGTTCTTTTTAGACACAGAGTCCTTCTTTCAAGTTGAACTTGTGCGGGACCCTGATATATGAAACAGATAGAAGGGATGTTCTGGTGGAAGCTGGATAGACGGTGGGTAGTGCTTGCTTTGCTATGGGGCCTTTGCCTTCCCCAGAGAACTCTCAAGGTCCCAGGGCACCAGAGAACACAGTTTGAAAACCACTGGTCTAGTCCGACAGGCAAGGGGTGAACAGCTAATAGCTTACATGCGGAACAGGGGTGAACCCCGGAGTCTCACTCCGTTGTCTACAAGTGATGCTCAGGGTCTCTAGGGAAATGAATAACTGCCGGATTCTAGTCTGAATTCTGCCTTATTTCTGTTTCACCACCGACAGCCTTTCCCCAATGTTTTGCTGGAGCGTTTATTAGTGGTAATTTTCTGTTCAGAACGGATGCTTCAACTTTGTCGTTAAAGAGGCCATTCTGATATTGGTACCCAGGTCGTCAGTGAAAAAAATTGTGTTTTCCATCTTGAGCTTCTGATGTGTGTTTGGATTAAATCATCTAATGAGTGGAAAAGTGTGAAAGATTTTCTTTCCCATTTTTGTGCTTCCCCCAGGATGAAATTAATAGCAAATTTGTTGCCCTAAACTTTTATCTTCCTTCTAGAATTCTCAGACTCATCTTCACTCCCAGCTTCTCTCTCACCTCCAAGATACCAAGGGCCCAACTGGTTGGTCACTGAGAAGGAGAGATGTGATTAATTTCTTTCCCAGCAGTGTTTTTATTTTAAAAGAGGAAGAAGGGAGTCCTTAGCTAACAAACGATTTAGTAAAGGCACACTTTCAGGTTTTAGCACCATGCTGGTGGGGTAGATTTAAAAACATATGTATTTGTGAAATTTTATTGGCCTGCCTCCAATCATCCCTGGGCTTCAGTCTAATACACACACACACACACACACACACACACACGTGTGCGCGTGTGCGCACGCACTCCTTTGGATCTAGTTATTTGATTTAGCGTAGCTTGAGAACCTCATTTTTGTCTACCAAGCCTGTGGGACCCAGGGTCCAGGTGGATAGTGATTGTGTGGCCACGTGACTGCTCATTAACCCATTGCTGGTGCAGAGCTGTTCAGCTGTAAGCCCCTCTGGGGTCCATTGTCCGAGCAGCTCCCCTGGCCCCCAGTGAGAGGCACCATGCTTCAGAGCGAGACCAGCCTTGTTCACATCCCCATCCCCCTCTGCCGCCCAGGAGGGTCATTGGCTGCAAGGACAAGCCGCAGATCCTCCCATTCCCTCTTTCTGAATCTGAAATGAGGTGGGGCTAGGGAAGAGTTTTCCAGCTCTTTACCCCTGCCTGTTTGGGTGGCGGCTGCTGAGATTCAGGCTCTGCTGGCCGAATGCTAATCAGTGCTCTGAGGGCCGGCTCCTTGTCCGGGCACGCCCCTTTTCTCCAGCCTTCCCTGTGGGCAGGCGCTGGGTGAGCACAGTGGGAAGAAGTACCCTCTGGCCAGTTGCCAAGCAACCCCGCAGAGGGTATGTGGCTCACCTGATGCGTGCTGTTGTGCATGTCCGATGGGGGAGGCCTAAGGTCCGAGCGGGGAGTGCCCTCCCTCTCCATTGGTGGACTTCCCATGGGCCTGGGAACGGGGTGGTCCCAACTAGTAGAAGGACCAGACTGCAGCTTGTGTGGGGTCCTGAGACCCATGATGCTGCTGTACGGAGGGCAACAGGGTGACACCTGAACCCTAGTCTTGCTTGAATTAGAGTTGTGGACTGGGGTTTGCCCGAGTTTTACCTTTTGAGAGAAGTCTGTGTGTTAGTAGGGAAGAGATCATAGATTTCTAATTGAACCTGTGTCTAGTTAGTTACAAGTAAGCAAGCAGATTCATTTGTTCATTCAAGAACTATGAATTCAATGTCCTCTCTGCACAGACACTGGGCCAGATGCTTCCTAATGTCAAGTACCTAAGATGTGAGGAGGACTTCATGCTATCTCTAAGACACATTGCAGTGGGGCAGAAGGGGCCATTCGGCTTCATTTTACAGATGGGAAACTAGGACTCGGTGCTTAAATAATGGGTACAATGTCTTACATCCTAAGTAGCAGAGCCAGGAATTCAAGCCCAGGCTGCCAGCTTGCAGAACCCACACCTAGCCGCTAGGCCATCCCACCTCTCCTTTGTGGGTGGAGATAAAACAGCGATTGAAATGCAGCCGGCCGGCCCTGCCAGGCCAGAGTGCCGAGGTGTTCCCGGGTGTGTATGCGCGTGTATGTGCGCGTTCCATTTGCGGGACAGAGCACTTTGGTGAATGGAAGGAGGGGTGGTTCTCGACCTGTTCTTTTTTGGTGGGAACAAGCTCTCCCTCCTATTCCTAGTTTATAAAGGTAAATTGTGCGACTTTTCCCCAGCGTCTGTGAGCCCTGGCTCTGTGTCAGGCTGGGTGAGTCTGGGTAGGCGAAGGCTCAGCCTGCCCCCCCCAAGAGCCCCCCCCCCCCCAGGCCATCTTCTCCAGAAGCCCTGTCAGCCGCCCACATTCCTCCAGCCCAGCTTGGTTTCCATGGCACTGACCGTCTGGTGGAGACTTTTGTTCATATCAAGCAAAGAGCCCCTCTCTTGTATTGGTTGCAAAGCAGAATGGTCTTCTCTCTCTCTCTCTCTTTTTTCTTTCTTCCAGAAAACATAGCAAGAGGCAGGGGGAGGCTGCTTGTGTTGGTACTGTAGCCCTCGGAAGCCTCTGAACCACGTCCTCGTGGGCTGTGCCGGGGGTCACTGCTTTCGTGCCGTCTTCCTTTGGGGCCCTGGGCTACGGCTGAACCACCAGGCCGCCTGGGGCTTCCTTTCTGCCTTGGTCATACGGGCATTTCTCTATAACCTTCTTCCGGAACCTGCTAACTTTCAGTCTCTACAGTTCTCCTGAGTGACGAGTTTCATAAGTTTACTGTCCTTTCCAGACAATAGCTCTGCCTGTTGTTTAGTCTGAAATCACCGCAGTGATTCAAGCCTCACAGTGTGCTCCCTGGTTCTCCTGTGCTGGGATCCGATGGGTTCTGTCACCTATGTCTTCCTTTGACGACTCTGCTCCTAGTCTTAACTCCCCTCTGATGTGGTGTTTCCAGTCCGCGGTGCCTCGGCCTCAGCACCGTTCCCATTCGGGGTCAGCGAATGCTTTGTCGTGGGAGCTGACCTGAGCAATGATGCGTGTTTATCGGCCTTCCTGACCTCCACCCTCCAGCTGCCAGTGGCTTCTCTCCCTCCCCCACAACTGCGACAACCAAATATGTGTCCAGACATTGCCAAATGTCCCCCCGGGAGCAAAATCACTCCCAGCTGAGAACCACTGTTCTAGACTAAACCGTGCTCAGTATTCTCAGCTTTCTCCAGGCTCTCTGCCTGTGTCTGTAGGGCCGAGAGCCGTCCAGGCTGGCATGAATTTGGCTCCCATAATTACTTGAGCTTGGTAATAGTGGCTGCTGTTTGCACTGACAAGGCCTTAATCTCTTCATATCTCGCATGAACTGTATGGATTAAGATGTTCAGTTTCATTGTTATCGATGATACTGATGGTGGGAGTTTTTTCCAATCTAGTTCATAGACTACCTCCTTTTAGAATCACCTGGGGGCATAAATACACATTTCGGGGCTCCACACCAGGCTTGATGATCAGAATCTCGAGGGGGTTGGGGAATCTGCATCGCATGCTTTGCAAACTCTTCTTTCTGAATGGTTTCCATTCATGTGGTTCCAAAATAAGTCTCTTTTCTTATTGCTACTACCTGTTCGCTTTCCTTCCCCACCCTCTCCACCTGCAGCACATATACACAGGTTGCCAGTGGCTTATGTGGTCTTTCTAGAGTTTTTTTTTTTTTTAATATTTTATTTATATTTTAGGGAGCGAGAGCAGGGCAGGGGGAGCAGCAGGCAGAGGGAGAGGGAGAAGCAGGCTCCCTGCTGAGCAGGGAGCCCCATGTGGGACTGGATCCCAGGACTCTAGGATCATGACCAGACCCTTAACCAACTGAACCACCCAGACGCCCCTCCTTCCAGACTTTTTTTTTTTATAGCTACATAGTAGAATTTGAATTTTCAACAAGCTCCCAGTGATAGTTGTGCTGTTTCAAATGTGAGAACCAGTTCTTGCTACATTTCTGTTTGCCTGTTCAGTGTGGAAAGTTTGCAGGCAAAAAGATTTCACCTTCTTGCTGCAGAATACAGGAATTCTGGGGGCCTGAGATATGGATCTCAGTGTGTCTGGTGTGGTCCCCACCCCTGATCTCGCCATTCCACCCTTGGGCCTGATTCATCATTAAAGGAAGGGGAAGAGTCAGTCCACATGCAAATAGCGCTATTTGGATAAACTGAGTCTTCCCTCCAGAAAATGCAGGGAGCTTGGTCATTCTGTAAAAGGCCTGCTTAATTAAGGCTTTGGAAGGTTTTCAGTGGCAGAAAAAATGGGACGAATGGCTTAGTTTGGCCAGCCTGAGTTCTTTCTAGAACTGCTCCATTTGTGACAGGCTGGGGCTCCTGGGAACTGCAGGTCATTGCGAACCTGGCAGCCGGTTTTCTGAGTCTGCTGAGGTGGGAGGACAGGCGAGGGGTTCAGAAGAAAGTGCAGGTTCCCCAAGTGCAGGCGTCACACGGTTCCAGATTTATGGGGCTTGGCTCCGAGAAGGCCTTCCTTGTGCTCACGTGAATTTACCTGTAACTCAGGACTCATGGATTTGGTACACCTGACATGGTTGGTATTGGCTCCCCCTTCTGCTGTAGGTTTGGATCCTGCCGGGCCTTTGTTTGAAGGGGTGGACATCCACAAGAGGCTGTCCCCTGATGATGCGGACTTTGTGGACGTCCTCCACACCTACACACGTTCCTTCGGCTTGAGCATCGGGATTCAGATGCCTGTGGGCCACATTGACATCTACCCCAACGGGGGTGACTTCCAGCCGGGCTGTGGGCTCAATGACGTCTTGGGGTCAATCGCATATGGAAGTGAGTTCCTTATTTTCTGCTTCATGGAGAGGTTTGACTTGATTATCTCATCTCCTCGCAAATCAGCCCAAGCTGGTAGTGCTCCCAACAGTTCATTTCATAATACCCCCTACACCCCCATGGGGCTACAAACCCCTTGTACAGTTGGTCCTTCTATAGGCTTGTTAACAGCCATCTATGGGGCTCTGCTTGGTCTTCTCATGCTTTGAGGTCCCAGTTATTAGTGGCTAAATTCTTTTCATAAGGAAAGGAATATGTATTTGTTGGGGAAAAAATCAAGCAATGCAGAACTGCATAGTGCAAAAACTAACCGCTTTCTCCCACTCCCTCTTTTATTCTTCAGAGGTAGCCAATAGGAACAATTTTGTATGTATCCTTCCGATCTTTTCTTCTTTGAAAACGTGTGTGTATGTGTGTGTGTGTGTGTGCACGTGAGAGAAAGAAATTATATTTTTTGAACTCACATTGTTCTGTAACTTTCCTTTCTCAGTCATAATATATATACATATATATATACACATATATATATACAGTGAATATTCTTCAGCATCAGAGCACATAGATTTACTTGACTTCTTTTTTTTTTTTTAAAGGTTTTATTTACTTATTTGAGAGAGAGCGCATGAGAGAGCACAAGCAGGGAGGTGGTGGGGGGAGAGGGAAAAGCAGGGTCCTCACTGAGCAGGGAGCCCAGTGTGGGGCTCGATCCCAGGACCCTGAGCCAAAGGCAGACACTTAACTGACTGAACCACCCAGGCGCCCCTCTTCCTTATTCTTTTTATTTTTTTTTTATTTTTTTTTTAAAGATTTTATTTATTTATTTATTTGACAGAGAGAGATCACAAACAGGCAGAGAGGCAGGCAGAGAGAGAGGAGGAAGCAGGCTCCCTGCTGAGCAGAGAGCCCGATGCGGGGCTCGATCCCAGGACCCTGAGATCATGACCTGAGCCGAAGGCAGCGGCCTAACCCCCTGAGCCACCCAGGCGCCCCTTCCTTATTCTTTTTAAAGAGTATATAATCTTGTACAGAATGGATGCACTAAAATTTAATTTTTTGTGACATTTTAAAGAAGGAGAACCAAGATGATGTCTCCATTCACTTATGATTTACCTTCTAAACGCCTGAGCCTGTTCTCAGCAGTCTTGAGTTGAACTGAATTTGCTGCTGAAACTGATGCGTGGCCGCTGTGACCCGTCTCTTCCGGGTTCCCGCTCGCTCACTGCCTCAGGTCCTGGCAGTATTGCTACGTCTCCTTCTGTCGTAAGACTGTAGCCCTCTCCCACTATGATACTATTCAAGCAGCCCCCGCGAGGCTTGGAGGTCAATGCCAGGACCCCCATCAGATGGCGGTATTCCTTAAGGCCAGCGGTGTTACTGAGGAAGGGGTGGGATGGCTTTGTCAAATTTTTCTTAAGGTCCTAGGATTTATGGAACCATCGGCTTTAGCTTCTGGTTAGAAGAGATAATGATGTGCCATGGGCCAGAAAATCCAAATCATACTCACACTGATCGTGTGATTCTGAGCGAAGTACTTGACCTCTGTGAGCCTCGGGGCCACCATCTCTATTTGGCGAGAGGCTCATGCTGTGTGTCCCCTGTGTCTTGCTCCACCAGCGATCACGGAGGTGGTGAAATGCGAGCACGAGAGGGCCGTACACCTCTTTGTCGACTCCCTGGTGAATCAGGACAAGCCGAGTTTTGCGTTCCAGTGCACGGACTCAAACCGCTTCAAAAAGGGGATCTGTCTCAGTTGCCGGAAGAACCGGTGTAACAGCATCGGCTACAACGCGAAGAAGACGAGAAGCAAGAGGAACAGCAAAATGTATCTCAAAACCCGGGCAGGCATGCCCTTCAGAGGTAACCCTCCATCCCCACGGCGCCCTGAGGGAGGCCCTTCATTTTTCCCTTTCTTCTCAGTAGTGTGCTGTGGACAGGACACATCCCAGCCCCGGGAGATGGGGCTGGCACAGTGAAAATTCAGGTCATTGCCAACCAGATGACGCTGTGTGTGCCCTGGGGAAGTTCATCATTAAAAATAAGTGGTGGGGACCCCTTTCATGATGTGCAGCGTCCCTCCCTGGTCGCAGTGTCGATCTCTCAAATTTGTGTGAAGATAGGATTTTTTTCATTTCTTTGCATTGGCCTTTTGCAAAGCGATGTCATACTTTCCTCATTTGAGTGTCATGACACATCTGAGATGGGACCAACAGGGCATCGGTCATGGCTTGCATTTCTGTAACATGCTCTAAGACCAGAGGGGTTTGTGGGTGTTATTTTACACATGAGGAAGCTGGGGTTCAAAGAGTTAATACGTTGGTCCTTCATTCAAGGTCACATGGCTCCGGGTCTGAGAGTTCCTAGGCTGGATCTCCCCCTCCTTCTCCACATTCCCTGAACTCTGAGTTTGGGGCTCATTTGATACTGCAGTGATCCCTTATGCCATTGCATGGAACAAGAGCAGAGGGGGGCTGGAGGCTGGAGGCTGGGCTGGACCAAAGGGACGACAGCCCCTCAAAACTCTGTGTGCTGGATGACTCAGTTTGAGTCGGAGTGTGCAGAGATGGCCAACAAAACTCAGGAATGCCTTTGTTCTGCTATCTCTGCAGTTTACCATTATCAGATGAAAATCCACATCTTCAGCTACAAGACAATGGGAGAAATCGAACCCAACTTTTATGTCACCCTTTATGGCACAAGCACAGACTCCCAGCTTCTGCCTTTGGAAATGTAAGTCACGAGCTCCCTTTGATGGGTTCAGGTCCAGGAACAAGTTACTCTAAGAATGGGTGAGCGTGGGAATGTGCGAACGTGGGCAGGGGAGGGGCTGGGTGGCTCCAGAGCATCTGTGGTCCACATTCTCCACCAAGCCCTTGACTCAGGCCCTTTCTAGGAGGGAGGCCCTTGGATGAATCAGCAGCATGAGAAGCTGCTGGGTCGGCTGGACAGAAACTGCTGTTTCATTTCAGGCAACGCCTGACACCTGAGGCTGTAGGAAATTTGGAACATAAACGCCATTCCTGCACCGTTTCTAGTTGTCTGTGGGAAGGGCACATAGCAATCGGTGTGTATTTTGTCGAATGCACGCAAGGTTGGGATTACCAAGTAATGTCATCAAAGTACTCGCTTCCTAGGGCTCAGGGTCTAGTTGGGGGATCAGATGTGTGTGCACTCGCTCTCGCACACAAATGGGGTGGGACAGGCCCCCAAGTGTCAAATGAGAGGGACAGGCAGGAAGGGCTGGGGAGTTTAGCGGAAGACCAGTGTCTGTGGGCCCATTTCTCTGTGGTCCCCGGGGGGCAGGTGCGGCCACCGTATCAGCCCACACAGTGGGACAGTTTTCCAGCAGCAGGTTGGTGACGCATGCCCCGGTGTCCCCTTGTAGAGTGGAGCAGATCGGGCTGAATGCCACCAACACCTTCCTGGTCTACACCGAGGAGGACCTGGGAGACCTCTTGAAGATCAAACTCACCTGGGAGGGGACAGCTCAGTCCTGGTACAACCTGTGGAAGGAGCTCCGCAGCTACCTGTCTCACTCCCGCAGCTCCGAGCGGGAGCTGAATATCCGGCGCATCCGGGTCAAGTCTGGGGAGACTCAGCGGAGGTAAGGGCCCCGTGTCAAGTGCTAGCAGAGGGCGTCTGCCTCCACCATGTCCTCTCCTTTGCTGAGCACGCACTTCCAACCTTGCCCTGCCCCGAGCACGTAGCCAACACTGTAGACACCTTTGTAAGGAAAAGGGAATTCTGCATTGAGACCTCTGTCAACCATTGTGTGGCTTGTGTCCTGATTACAGACCCTCAGCTGAGGGGGTGGGCAACGTGGGGGCTGGGGTCCAGTCTCGGTTGTGTTTGCCGGACCCTGTGTTGGCCCAGAGGAAGGAGGGCTTCTCCTGGATAGGATCCCTTAGGAGCACTGCCTTGCTCGTTGGTGTGTTATTGGGTGTGTGCCCCTATCTTTGCTTGCCCCTGTCCAGAGAAGACTCTAGCAGCAAGCCTGGGGAGTCCCCAGGGATGAGGTCTGCCTGAGGCCCTGGTTTCCCCAGCACCCGATTTTCAGAGCACTGTACTCTTCCTTCGGAGGCTGTGAGTCCAGGTTATGGGTGGGGCCCTGACATTAAGTAACAGAGAATCCTCGGTGCTATGCCAGCTGGCAGTTCCCCCATGGTTTTCAACTTCAGCCTGGCATGAGCGCTCCAGACCTGAATGTTTCAGGCCTCTGAAACCGTGCCTTGACTCTGAGCAGACTTCTAAGCGGAAGTCAGGGAAGCCTTCGAGACCTTGGTAAAGAGAAGAGGGTTTCCTTGGCCACAGCTCTGTGTGGACTGCTGGGAGGTCACTGCCAGCCTTGGGATGTTAGGAAGCAGCCTCCACCGTCTCTGTACCTAGTCTGTTTTGTGTTCTCCATTATAGTTCTTCCCGTGTGCCATTTCTATGTATCGCCGGGGGGGCGCAGTTTGACCGAGGGTGGGCGGAGGCCAGGGTCCCTTGTCTGAGTGATTCTGGCCTAGAAACCTGGAAACTGGGGGAGCCAGAGCCCTTTCACGCCCTTCCCCTGTCTCTGGTTTATAGTAAATATGTTCTCCAGTGTGATGAGATGTTATTAAATTTCCTTCTGAAGTGTTCAGACGACAGTCTGAGAGTCAGAGTTCCCCTTTCCCTCCTCCTCACCTCCATTTGGTGGGCCCCTCGCTATTCTGTTGGGGGTGAATTGGTCTCTTAATGTTGTGTTAATGTGTTTTAATTTCTTGATCTCCATGAGGTAGGTCCCCTTCTTGTGTGTTTATGGACTGTTTGGGCTTCCTGGTAAAGGTTCTTAAACCTGTTCTGAATGTGGCTTTTGTCCTTTCGGTCATCACGTCCCATACATCAGGGTCAGGTGCCCCATATACGTCTTTTGGTCATAGGGTCATGCTAACGACACACCGTTGAGGTCCATATGGTTTGGCTCTAAGTCACAGTCAAACAGTTATTTGAGTACTGATTTTTCCCATGATCTTGGTTGAGCAGTTTCTGAATCTTTGATTTTGACTCACTGCTGAATTCAGTTACGCTTGTTAGTGGGTATTTCTGAGCACCCGTTGGAGGTATCCTGAGTTCCACCACAGGTATGGGTATCCATGAGCAATTCGGGGTGGTGTATAATGTGTTAAAAGAAGACAAAATGTTCCCAATTAACTCCATGCCATACAAGGTATTGACCATAGCAAAAACAACATTTATGTAACAATATGCTTTTCTATTAAGGTCAAGAGCTTGGGCTATCAGGGAGGCTTCAGAGAGGCTATGCCTTGAAAGGTAGGCCACTTTTGGGTGGATGGACGGAAGAAAGTGGAAGGGGCGTGATGAAAAGTCACATGAACCCAATCATGACAGGTGTCCCAGGAGACGTGTTTAGGACTCTTGCAGCAGCAATGGGGAGGTCCGGAGGTCTGGGTCAGGCTGTGGCAGGATGAAAACACCCTTTCCTCCTTGCTTGGTCCACTTTGGATCCAGAAAGCACCATCTGGCTAAGGCCCAGCAAGTTTTGCCTACATTGGTGGTTTCCCTTTCCTCCTAGATTAACTTTTTTTTTTTTTTTCTAGATTAACTTTTTGTGCGCAAGACTTTGAGAACACCAGCATCTCCCCCGGTCGAGAGCTCTGGTTCCACAAGTGTCGAGATGGCTGGAGAATGAAAAATGAAACCAGGTAACGGACTTCTGTGCAATGTGTGTTTGTGCCCCGGTGTGTGCTGGATCTGGTTCTGGGTGCGTGGGACACAGCAGTGAACAAAACTGGTACAACCGATCCCTTCTCTTGTGAAGCCGACATGTTGGAAGGAGAAGGACCAATCCGTGGAGTAGAGGATGTCAGAGTGGGATTGTGTCTTTCTGCCTCTTGTTCTGCCTCCCCGGGAAGACATTCACAGCCCATGGCCTTGTTGGCATCAGGCTATCTTAGAATGAATTTCTCCATGGCGACCAGGGCTGTGGGAAGGTTCCAGGGCTCCTGGCTTCCTTCCGGGTACCACTTTGGAGTGGGGAGTGAGGTGGGAGGGAAAGGAGAAGTGCCAGATACAGTCCCCATGTTGAGGTTTTCTGGAGTCTCGGGTGGTGTAAGCAGACCCTAGCTGGCAGCTCTCCCTGTCTTTGAGAAGCAGGCGCGCTCGTGTGTGTGTGGCACTGAATCAGACAGAAGGCCCAGCTTGTGCCCTGGTGCCCCATGCTGGAGTCCCATTATTTCAGAATTGAGGAAGGCTGGTCTCATGGTGTGAGGCAGCAGGTACATCCAAAGGGGAAGTTCGTTCCAGAGCTTCTGAGCCTAAACACCTGCTGGGGAGGTTGGAGATGGTTCCCCCGCTGGCCCCCACCGCTTACCCCAACCGAGGCGCTGGGTAATAATGCTCTCACTGTACACCGATCCCGCGGCATGTGTCCACTTGGGCCCAGCGCCTTCCCTGTGCTATCTCACTTACTTTGGTCATCAACCCCATGATGCTGGTGGGGTTAACCCTGTGTGCTGTTGTGGACCCCGAGGCTCAGGGAAGTTGGGTCGTTCTTTCTAGTTCCCCCAGCTGGTGATGGCTGAGTGAACGTTTGAAGCACGTTGCTTGACTCTAAAGGTTGTGGCCTTTCTTGAGCGTGGAGGTTTTGCCTGCTCGCCTTGACCTGGGTATCAGTTACCAAGCAGCTGCACCCAGGCTGGGGTCCCCTGTGATGAACCGTCTGCCAGCCCCGGGGGCCAGTCTGCATCCCCACTGCTCTGTCTGCTGTTCAGGGTCACCAGCCTGACCACAAGCTTGGTGATCATGGGATGCGCAGCTTTCCGAAAATTGCCTGGCTAATGAAGTGGCTCAGTCTAGTGCAGGCCCGTAGGATAGTCGGCTCTAATAGTAATTTTAGTTCTTTATGTTTGTGTTCAAATGTATACATTTCCAAGCGCTTCCCCCAGTACTGATTTCATCAATTCTCAGAACAGTCCTGTGGATTGGACATGCCCAGGGAGGATCCCTGTTCCTATCATTATTCTTGTGATAACATATCTTATGATAAGACATTTTATTCTTCTTTTCCGCTCCAGAACTTTACGACACTTGAGAATGGTGTAACTCACCTCCTACTGCCTCCTTGAGACAACAAGGCATCCATTCCTTTACCCTCAAAGGAACAGAAAGCAATAATAGAAGCCCAAGTAATACGTTAGCACCAGGAGGTCCTGACATCCCTAGACATAGGTTAGGCCTTCAGTGTTCTCTCCCCCTATACGGATACTCGTCACCTATTCACTGATAAAGAGACTGAGGTTCTGGGAGGTTCCGTTGCATGATTGCATAGCTGAGATTAGAGTCAAGATCCCTGGATTCTGTCTTGTCCCCTTCCTGCCATCCTACAGTCTCTCTTGTGTTTCAAAGTCAAGGCAAAGAGGACTCATGGATAGTTCTCCCTGCGTGTGTGTGTGTGTGTGTGTGTGTGTGGCACGGATAAGTATTGTGCTGAGCCTGTGCAAGCCAGCGCTGAGGTGTAAGGAGCTAGGAAGCCAGTGTTGTGCCCCAGTGTTGTGTTTCTCTAAGTGAATCCATGGCTCATTGGGAGAGGGGGAGGAGGAGGCATTCAGGACCCTTTTCTCTTGTTCTGAATAGGAAGCAAGTAAAAGAGTGTGACAGGTGTGTAAGAAACCCTGGTGTTGAGGTGAACAGAGAGCACACTCAGTGCAGGCTGGCGTGTTTGCCAAGTGAATGACCGAGCGCCTCTCTTACAGGGTTCCCTACAGCCTTGCTATGGATCTTCTCTGAGGGGCCAGCCAGGCCCGCCCACCCCTACCTTCCAGGGACACGGAGGAAAGTTACAGCTGAGGATGCCCCTGATGGAAGGACCCCTCTTGGCCTGGACCCTCGAGCACCCGGAGGAGTCTCTTTGCTGGGCCCACGATCTTACCTCCTATGACGGTTGGGACTTCTCACCAGAGGGGACCACGCACTGCTGTTCCTGCTGTTTCCTGCTGCTCTAGAATAGCTCTAACTCCAAACCTGTGTGCAAAGGGTCAAAGGCCCGGGGTCTCTTGTGCACACCGGACTGGTTTCTAAGGGACTAGATGAGTCCGTGCTTTCCCTGATACAGAACACTTGTGGAAGCACGTGGAAGGCTGTCAGCTGCCAGACCTGACCTGAGAGGTGGGGAGCGGTCGCTGTGCTGGGAGCTGACTCGTGTCTGGATGGCAGACCTGTGACTTCGTTCATCCAGAGAGAGCGGGTGACGATCTGGGGTGGTGGCGAGGCCCTCACTGTTGGGGTTCCGTGGGCTGCCCTGATCACTACTGGTTACGTTTCAGCCATTCCGTCCTGCTCTCCGGCTCATTCTCTAAAGCACACACCATTGGCTTTCTCGGTTTTCTGTTGATTATTTTTTGATTGGACAAATGTTTGTTAAGCACTTAACCCTCAATAGCACATGGCAGGAGACACATTCATAAACCTCCCCAGACTTAGAATCTGAGCGGGTTGGGATTTCTAAACTCCCTTTCACTGTAGGTGATCCAGGGGTATACGTGCGATGAGGGGCATGAGGGACACTGCAGGGGGGCGGTGCTGGGGGCTACCGGGTGTGAGAGTTGGGGATCCCAGGCGTTCAGGGATTTCAGCCAGTTCGGGAAAAGCGACATGTTTGATCACTTGCATGGGAGCAAGCAGAGTGCCGTACGTGCTGGGGACAGAAGGGTGGCCAGTCGCCAAATGTGACGGCTTCAGAGCAGAATCTCTTCTGCTTAGGAAGATAGAAGGCATTATGGATCTGTTCTACAGGTCCGTTCCTGCAGAAACCAGCCCCCGTGGAGCAGAGCCGGCACTAAGATTTAATAGAGCGCTTCCTCCTCCTTGGACTGCCTTCCTCTACCAACCGTGCCTTCTCTGTGTTGAGCACAGAAAAGCCTTCAAGTCCTGGTCTTAATATGAATGAATAGATGTGATATCTGGGAAAGTGTTTTATACTTTTCCAAAGATTTGCATGTGCATCACCTAACTAGAGACTCACAACGGGAGGTGCAGGGCAGCTCATGTCTCTGCTGGACAACTCTGGGGCTTCGCTTCCGGCCACATGCCCGGAACTATATTCCAAGTTGGTGGTGGAGTCAGGGATGACCCAGACTTCTGGGAGGCAAGTCCGTAGTGTGCTCATTTCTGCCACTTGGTCAAGAGGTCCGTAGCCTTTTCCCACCAGTGTGCCCCAGATGTGACGAGCAAGGAATTGTTTTTTAGAGCCCTTCATAAAATCATAAACCCTTTTATTAATATATAACCAGGAAAGCAACTGAAAGCCCAGAGGCTGGGCTTTTTATGGATGAGATTTATTTGGAGGGATATGTGATGTCAGGTTGGGGGAGAAGAGTGATTTTCTTTGTATTGAGATTGAGGTTTTTAAAGGACGTAGTTGTGCCATCTATCATTCGTGTTGTGCCAAAGTTGTGTCATTGGTCAATGCCAAACTTCCGAAGACGTAACCAGTCAAGTCTGAATTCAAGGTTGTTTTCTTAAATTGTGTGCTTCCTCTGTTGCTTCTGTGAATGGTTTCTAGCCAAAGTGGAGCCTGTGTTATTGACTGTGTGTCCCGATTACTCCTGACTTCTGTTTTTAGTAATGAAAGCCTTAGGAATCAATTCCTCGGTGGGTCATGTATTTATACATTTGGCTTGAAGCCTTATTTGTATATAATGATGCTGTTTTTTCTTTTTTTAAACACTTACAACACTATTTATTTCTCAAGTGTATATAATGTATAAAAACAAATATATGGTTAGTTTTTATTTTAAAATTAACCAATTTTGAGATTGAAAATTTTTAATAGTAAAATAATAAAAATCTATACAATGCTTTGTGGTCTGGCATCTCAGTTCTTAATATTTGAAAGAATTATGGCTGCCCAAGCCTGGGGTTTGACAAAAAGTTACTTTCAAATAAGCTCTACTCTCTGTTTGATACTAATTATAGGTAGAAAGTGGACAATAACTCCTTCACTGAAGAACAAGATGGAAATTTATTTATTTATTTTTTTAAAGATTAGAGAGGGGTGCCTGTGTGGCTCAGTGGGTTAAATCCTCTGCCTTCAGCTCAGGTCATGATCTCAGGGTCCTGGGATCAAACACCGCATTGTACTCTCTGCTGACCAGGGAGCCTGCTTCCTCCTCTCTCTCTGCCTGCCTCTCTGCCTACTTGTGATCTTTGTCTGTGAAGTAAATAAAAATCTTTAAAGATTAGAGAGAACACACAAGCAGGGAGAGGGGCAGAAAGAGAGGGATGAAGCAGGCTCCCTGCTGAGCAGAGAGCACAATATGGGACCCGATTCCAGGACTCTGGGATCATGACCTGAGCTGAAGGCAGATGCCTAACCGACTGAGCCACACAGTCATCCCAAAATGGAAAGTTATTCAAATTGCAGAAGTGCCTTGAAGTGTTATATTAGGAAGTAGGGCAGGTGGCTGGACATTGGGAACGTTGGGGAGGACATAAGTTTAGTTGCATGAGGCCGGGTTAACAGTGACTCAGGCCAGGTAGAAGCTGAAGTCTCTATTGGGCTCAAGTCTCGGTTGGTATTACTCTGCTCCGTAACGCTGAGAAGGGTCCAGTCTCTAAGTTTTTGCTGCACTACCCATAGGATGTTCCCCTCCTCCCCACAGTCCAAAGTGTCCCCTATTAGGTCCTCTTCCAGACCATGAGAAGGAGGAGAAGGAGAAGTCCATCTCCAGCAAAAATACTGAACTGGACGAAGTTCGTATTTGTCAAATTCTGACATCTCTTTCTTATGCCTCTTGCTATCGTCACATAAAATCAGAGCATTTCTCTTATTGCAGTGGAGGTTAGTGATCATTTTATACATTGCTGCAGAAATTTCCATACAGTGCGTGGACCATGATGCTTTCCTGAGCTGCCCCTCTGTGGCTGGTCATCAGGTCCACGATCCTTTCCTGCTCACTTTTTCCCCCTGGTGCCTCCTTTCCTATTGCCCATTCTCACCTTGCTCCAAGTGTTTCCCCACTCGTCCTACTCAAACATTCCATTTCCCAAATTTACTTGAGTTTCTACTCCCTCAACCCAAACTCTTGTTTGTTCGGTGTGGCTGACTTCCATAAGGGGATAGTTGGAAGCTTTCAACTTAGTCATGCTCATGGAGCAATGCCTAGTAGGCCTTTAGTCAGTCCAGAGTTATTCCCATTGTCAGAATAAGATGCTTATTGATCCAAGTTAATCTTTGATTTGCCTTGTGGCAGGAGAGCAAAGGTTTCCTGTGAGTGTAGGAAAATACTGGGTCAGAGTGGTCACCTTCCCAATAGGCTGGTCCTGCTTGGGAATCTTTCCTCTAGTGAAGTCCCCTAAAATACTGCTAGTTTTCACAGTGGATCCCATGCCTTCACTCCCCATCCTGTAGATCCTGAGAGCACCAGTGTTTGTTTTTTCCCTCCCTCTTCTCCCCTTGGTTTCCATGGAGGTCATAGTTGCCATTGCGAAGTGGAGAGAAGTGTCAAAGCTGTCTTTTGTAACTGTGGGGTAATCTACAAATTGGGGATGGTCTCTCCTAAAAAAAAAAAAAAAGATTTCTAAGTATGTGAAAAGAATGAGAGTAAAACAAAGGCAAACTAGGGTTCAAGTCATTTATTCTCCTAAACATCTGTGGTTAGTAATATCATTTAACCTTGACTTTCTTTATACCATGTAAGTACATGTGTGTGTTGCAAAAGGAAGGGGCTGCTGGAAGAGTCCAGAAGCTAGGACAGGTCTAAGCAGGCAAGGGCTCAGGTCCTGAGGTCAGCTGGGGCAGAAAGGAACAGTATCCAGCCCCACGCTAGTTACCGCAGCCCAAAGGAATGCACACTCTTTCCGCTTACATTTTCACAGGAAGTCGGTGGTCACGGTCAGATGTCTCATATGAACCTTGCAAGTGTGAAGCCCAGGGACAGAGGCTGGGTGATTTCACTGGCATGCAGAAGCCGGGAATACACTTGAAAAGTAAAGCTGTCTGATTAGCTGCTGCCCTGGTCGGTATCTCAAGACAACTTCAGAGGGATTGCAGTAAAAGCCTCAGCTCTTTGTTGAGGGAGAGAGCATTCCAGCATGACCTCAACTGTCTTGTGTGTGTCAGAGATATCCATCCTACTGTCTGTCCTGTGTCCTTTTTAAGATAAGCACAGCTTTCTTCTTTCTGACTAGGGCACCCTAAACTCTATACAGGCTTCTTTTTGGCACCTCAAAAAGAGACACTCAGAAGTGTGGCTTCCTAAACCCTGCCGTTCATTTCCCTGGTGATGGGGCTTCTCCTGTCTCTCCCTCCAAGGCAAGCTTCCTGTCAGCAGTTCCCTGGCTTCTCTCTCTCCCTTCACTCCCCTCACTCCCCTTCCTCCCTCATCTCCTCACCTCTTCCCTTCTTCCCTCCCCGTCTTCTCCCTCCCGCTCCTCCTGCGTTCCAGTATCTTCTTCGGTGAGGTATCTGCTCCGATCTTTCCCCCATTTGGGGCACCCTGGTGGTGCATTTGGTTAAGCATCAGACTCTTGGCTTCAGCTCAGGTTGTGATCTCAGGATCATGGGATCAAGTCCCGTCTTGCACTGGGCTCGGGCTCCGCCCAGCGGGGAGTCTGCTTGGGATTCTCTCTCTCTTCAACCCACCTTCATCAGCTCCTTCTTTGAATTGGAACACTTTTTACATTAAAGTCAGTATTTTACAGTGTGGCTGTCTAGTGACAAAATTATTTCTTCATGGCGCTTGGCTTACTCTTTCTGAATCTACAAAAATATTTTTGGATAGAACCATGCCAAGCAATTCGCACTCACTTACGATGGCATTTTTATTTGTAAAATTTAAAATTTGAACGTTAAACAATGTCAGGACACCACTTTAGTTGTCGTAATGGGTGTGGAGGGCCACCGAGATGCCCGCTCAGAATTGAGGCTCTCTTTTCCCCAGTTGCTGAGAGTGTTGGCGGTTGAGGGCTCCCAGGTGAGCCTCTCTCAGGGGATTGCCCTCAGCCAACCACGGAGCTCAAGGGCACAGCCCCTCCCCAGGGGCAGTACATAGCCATGGACTGGTGATAAGGCCCCCTGTCCACACCTCAAGCCATAACAGCTCTGAAGGGCATTATGAGCTGCAGAGCTCCTGGTGGGATCTGGCCAGAACTTTGTTGTACCCAGTGCTCCCCTGTGCTCTCGCTGCCCTCACCCTCCAGAGTGCTCCCCAGCAAAAGTCTTGCACACAAATCTCCACCTCACACAGAGGTCTGTCTCCTGGGAATCCAACTGAGGACAGATTATTTCCTAACCAGCCTGCAATTAATTCAAGTGCTTAAAGAGGTGTAGACAGAGAAACTCTGGTCAGCCCTTGAGGCTCAGGGGAAGAGACGTGAGAAAACAGGAAGCGTATTATCACTGGCCTGTTCTGACTGTCTCTGGTCAAAGTCACTAACCTCACCCAGGCGAGCTTTCCCTTTCACACAGCACCCTTTGAAACTATCTTGATGTCCGGAGGAGAAGAAAGCACCTGGCAGGGACCAGGATGATGCAATGGGAGAGAGAGGGAAAGAGTGAGACTTTCCATCAAGGCCAAGTGAAGCGGAAGGGAGAAAGAAGTTCGCCCTCCTGGGAACAAGTTATCACAGAGCTGGGGTGCACAGAGAGTGTTTGTGGAAGGTGGAGAAGACTCATTTCGTAACTTTTCTCAGCACCCGTTTGACAGGGTGGGAGTGTGAGATGGGAAGTCAGAGGAAATAGTACCAAAAACTATTATAAAATTATATAGGGTGATACTCAAACATATTTTTATTCACCTACGGATGCTAATGAAAATTGGATCAGAAGTGACAGGTGGGCAACCAGGATCCTGATGAAAGGATTTCCTAAGTTTTCTTTGCTACAGATGTTAGTCACACTCACCTTGATATAAGTCTTGTCCCTGTCTGTCCCCATAATATGTGCCTCTTGGAATCACCCCACATTTTTATTTTATTTTATTTTATTTTATTTTTATTTTTTAAAAGATTTTATTTATTTATTTATTTGGCAAAGAGATACAGCAAAAGAGTGAACACAGGCAGGAGGAGTGGGAGAGGGAGAAGCAAGCTTCCTGCTGAGCAGGGAGCCCAATGCAAGGCTCCATCCCAGGACCCTGGGATCATGACCTGAGCTGAAGGCAGACGCTTAATGACTAAGCCACCCAGGCGCCCCTCACCCCACATTTTTAAAGAGTTAGAACAGGGCCTTTAAAAAACAACCTCAGCTAGCTTACATAAGCGAGTTTCCCTTATACACCAGACAGATGTTTTTGTAAATTTAATTACATAATAATAACTAATAAGTTAATTGTATTTATAAAGTCCTTTCACCTATGTTCCCTTCATTGGACCCTTACAGTCATCTTCGGGATAGGTAGTGGAGCTAAACTTGGGTCCACAGACGTTCAGGCCTGTGTTATTTCCTTCCCTTAAAAGCACTGACAAAATTTACCTTTCAGTAGTGAGAGTCTGTTTGTTCCTCTGTATAAATCTGGATGTTCATCTATTCCGAGGTGGGGCCACCTGCTTTCTCTGAGGGAACACCCCTCCTAAGACTTTCTCATAAGAAGATGGACAAAGAAGAAACAGTCCCTCCAGTGCTCCAGGTGAGTGGGAGATGCGAAGTCACCAGGATTTCTAAACTTGCCCAACTGGCTGTTGTGGAATACTGGAATCACGCACATTCCAGAAGAATGCCCTGGAGATGTTTTACCAGTGGAACCACCTGGCGTGGTGGGAGGGGATGCTTCCCAGGGGGAGGAGCAGCTACAGGAACAGGAGGAGGGCTCCAGCTCTCACTCAGTAAGGCAGTCCCGGAAGGTTCTGGAAGTAATAGAGAACCTAGTGTGGAACCGGGCCCTTTTCAGTTCCATTCCATGTAACCCTCACTGCACTGCTGTGACATGAATGCTCCCATCCTTTATTTCAAACACGGATGCCAAGGTTTGGGGAGACTGCCTTGTCAAATGTCAGAGCAGTAAGTAGTGGTTGGGACTCCAGCCCAGGTCTCTCTGACTCCAAATCTGTTGTTTTTAATCACTGGGTTACATTGTGCATAGGGTGAGGTGGGACAATGAATTGTAGTGCATACCTGCAGACCCGTATTTAAAATATTTCTTCAACATATAGTTGGTGGAAAGATTAAGACCGAAAGGGGTGGGGAGGCTGATGGGTTGTGGGGGAGCGCGCAGCATTCAGAATACCCCATTGGGCAGACAGAGTATCATCGTTAACACCGCCTCTCACCTCTGAAAGCAGACGAGGGAATCTGTGCCCACCTGAGCTTAGCACCGGATGGTATCTTTTTCCCCACCCTATGAAGCCCATCAGAACCTCCCTGGCAAGGGTAAGCAGCTCAGCCCTGGAGAGGTGGCCAGGGAGGGCATACCGCCAAAGGCTGGCTCTTTAGACACAGCTGCCAGTATGCCCCGTGTGGCCAGACGACAGACCACATCTGTGGACTCTCTGAAGAGGTCTCATATTTTATCTGCTGGCTTTGTTTGGTCCAACTTCCTTCTGTGCTCTGCCCAGGTTTGGCAGCCTGGCTGGAAATGCTGGCCCCAGTGGTCAGATGGCATCCTCCCATCCCTCCTCCCCACCGTTTTGCCGCAGGGCTCCGGGTACCTTCCTCTCTGCTGGGAGAACAGGAGGTGAGGGGACCTGGTGATTGTTTTGGGTCATTGTTACCTGCTTAGGGGGCTTCCTGTCAGGCTACATCCCCTGCTTCAATGAGTGGACATCCTCCATCAATCCACATCGATCCAGAGACCGCCGCAATGATAGAAAGACCATCTCCCAGGAAGCCTGCCCCAGGATTTGCAAATTGTGATAAATAACCAACAACCCATTCTCTCCATGTTATTTACTGTCTGTGATTGTTGACATACTTTGCCGAGATTGAAGTCTATGATGTTTTGGTTGAAAATGAATCAAGCTGAATGCTTCTAAAAGCTATAATTCTATGTAATTTAGACATATTTCCATCAAAGAGATTGTAGTCTACCAAGAATTCAGTCCACAGTGTGGCAATCTTTATGGTGCCCAATCCAGTTTCAAAACTTAGGAAAAGAGAAGCTGAAAGCTTGTTACAAGTAATTATGTATGGGAAGTAGGGATAAAAGAGAGGTACAGAAATGGGTAAAGATGATTAGAGCTGGCTGATAAGGAAGAAGAACCAGGGAAAGCCTGTACCTGCCATGCAACATGCTCTTGAGAATCCTGATCATTATCAGAAGAAAAGAGGGGCACCTGGGTGGCTGAGTCAGTTAAGCGTCTGCCTCAGGCTCAGGTCAAAACTCCAGGGTCCTGGGATCGAGTTCTACATCAGGCTCCTTGCTCAGCAGGGAGTCTGATTCTCCCTCTGACCCTGCTGCTCCCTCCTGCTTATATTCTCTCTCTGGCAAAGGAGTAAATAAATAATCTTAAAAAAAAAGAAGAAAGAAATACAAAAGAGGAATGTCATAGGGGTTGAGGGCTTGATCCAGCCTAAGGGTGCTGAGGAGCCCGTCCTAATCTGTGCAAAACCAGGAAGGGCTATCACCTGGTAACTTGCAAGATTAACTCAAGCTGATATGTGGGTTATTCCATGAATGGAAGACTCTGGAGGATGTTCCAGGCCTTGGGTCATCCCACCCTGCAGCTGTGTGAATAACTTCTTGGTGATTTCTGGTGGGTTTGCCCAAATTCCGTGATTGTATATTGGCTAACACTATCCTGGAGCATTCTGAGAGCCAGGGGGAGATGCTGACATAGTGGGTCCCACCACCCCAGGAACAGGCAGGAAGGTTTGGAACATTTGGCTATGGATGTAACATCTGAATGATACTGTGTTATTCACGATGACGTCGGTTTTCCCTTACTCTGTTCTGGAATATGTCTCTCATGCATAACAAGTAGATACTCTGATAATGATTTATTGACTTGTCTTCTGATTCCCTTATAAAGGTAGGAAGCACTTAATTAAATCAGGGAGAAAAAGCCCAGAGAAAGCAAAGGACTTAGCCAAGACCTTGTAGCTCAGGGGCCCCTAACTTGAGGTTTCCTAGACTAGGAAATCCTGCCGCCTCCCTTCCTATACTAGGTTTTTCACCCAATGTGTTTCGGTGACCAACAGGATTCTTGGTTTGTTTTTTTCCTGTTCTTTTCAGAAGGCAAAAAGTATTTTTTGGGTACATGAATGTTCATACTGATATTATTCATAATAGCCAAAAAGCGAAAACGATTCCAATGTCCATCAGCTGAAGAATGATTGAAAAAAATGTGGTCTGTCCATACAATGAAATATCATTCAGCCACAAAAAAGGAATAAAGATCTGATACGTGCTGCAGTGTGGATGAACTTTGAAAACGTTATGCTCAGATAAAGAAGCCAGTCCCCAAAGACCACATATTGTATGCTTTCATCTATGTGGAAAAGAAACTACATGGAAACATCCAGAATGGGGGGGGGTATGGAGATTGGTGATTAGTGGTGTCCTTGGGCTGAGGAGGGACTGGGAGCAGGGGGGATAGGGGGTGGCTGCTAATTGGTACAGGTTTCTTCCAGAGGTGATAGAAATGTCCTAAGATTGGCTGTGGAGAGGGTTGTAGAACTCTGGGAAAATACTAAAAACCATTGACTTGTACATCGCGAATGGGTGAATTGTACAGCATGTTAATTATATCTCAATAAAATGGTTGAAAATGAATAAGGAGAGACCACTAGTAGGGTTTGGTGTGCTGGAGATGGGAGGCCTCAGCTGTGTTTGCACCTCTTGGTATAGTTCTGGGACCAGAACTGAGTATCAGCACAAAGGGTGACAAAGGAAACCTACACTGGACACCAGGGGCAGGAGCCAGTGGGCATATTCAGTAAATGAATGAACCGATACTGAAGTTGCTGATTCTTTTTTAATGCCTAGTTAGTGAAGGGAAATGGAAAATGGTTTGGCCTAAGTCTTAGGGTGTGGAGCCAGGAAGGGCTTTTGAGGGTGCCCAATGTGACTTTGTATTAAGTCTTTAATGGAACCAACACTACGGAGGATTATTTGCACATCTTTCATCCCCCAGAGAGCACCACCTCTGGGGTCTCATTTGAGGCCTTGGTGCTGGTAGACTGGGGGGTTGAGAGTGGGAGGCTCTCATCTGGTACTCAGCATGGAAACCTGGAATGAATAAGGAAACCAGACGGCCCTAAAAAATGTAATCTCCTGTTGTAGCAGGTGGCATTTAAATTAAATGCGAAGATTTTTCTAGCAGCAAAGCTCACAAAACACTGCACTGAGTCATCCCTGAGGAAGTGGGAACTTTAATGTATGAGGACACCTGGGAATTAGATGCAACCCATTATGGGACTGGAACGTGGATTGTTTGACTTCTGGAAAGCCCGCAGCCAGTGGGGACTGGGATCTCACTTGTTGCAAGATCAAGTTCAGATGTGATCTACTGCTACATCAGTTGATTGTGTTATGATGAATCAATAGTGTTATGCTGGGACAAGCCATTCGCCTTGTAAATCGAAGCATCAGCAAGGACGGTTTTGAAAGAAATTGTGCGGCCATCTCTCATTTTCCCTGTCATTTTTGTCTTTTGGTTCAACTGTGCTTGAGCCCAAGAACCAGTGTGGTCCCAATCCGGTCTCAACTCCTGTGCCTTAGCAACTCGGCTGGCAGAGGGCCATAGAAAGTCAGTGGCTTGGGCTAAATCATTCTGATAAACAAATTCATGCTGAGATATACTTGACTAAGTCATTTAACATACTACATTTTAAAGGAGCAAGTCAGTTATCTTAAGGAACAATTTAATGACCCCACACCTCATTGCAGTAGAATCTTTTTGTTTTGTTTTAGAATGTTTTAGGTGGGTGGACTTTCTGGATACTTCTTAACTGACGCAGTTAGATCAGTGTGTCTCCAATGTACCTAGGAACCACCTGGGGATCTTGTTAAGGTTGACTCTAACTCAGTAGCTCTGGCATGGGGCCAGAGATTCTGCATCTCTAACAAGGCCTGTGGGATGCTAACACAGATCGTGGGGGACTCATCTTTGAGCAGAGGGCCTGCGTGACCACCAACCTACATTCAGCAATACCAACGCACTCAGGAAGGAGCGGAGTTGCTCCTCCTTGGAGCCCCCTTGATACACTCTATATCCCCCTATTATAGCACTTGCAACATTGTATTGTAACTATCACTTAGGAGCTGGCTTCTCTGCTGCCCTTCACTGCTCTTCTACAGAAGAAACTGCGTTTTATTCAGCTCATCTTGGTTAGTGTTTCTGCCCACCTTAGCACTGTGCCGGGCACAGAGGAGGCACTTGGTGTTGGATGGGGAGCAGACACAGCCCTGGAGGTGGTTGGAGGAGATGTGGAACTCTGGCGTGGCACTTCTCTTTCCACCTGGCCACGTGGCACAATCCAGCGCTTCATAACCCTGCTGCAGATTAGGGGCATTTAAAAAACACTGACGCCCAGGTGCACTCCATGTTCTGATTTCATTGAAGTGTTTGGGGGACCTGGATACGGATGATATTAAAAGCCTTCCAGGCCCTTATGAGCCCACAATAAAAAGACAAATGCCCTATTAAACAATGGGCAAAAGATCGGGACGGACATTTTTCCAAAGAAGATATACAAAAGGCCAGGGAATATATGAAGAGAAGAGCAAAATCATTAGTCATTAGGGAAAGGTGAATCAAATCCACAACGAATGATTCCTTCAACAATTCATTATCCTAGTAGGATAGCTGTAATAAGAAATAAAGAACAAAAGAGGTGTTGGTGAAGATGTGGGGAAAGGAGAACCCTCAGACACTGCTGGTGGGAATGTGAAATGGGGCAGCTCCTTTGGAAAAACAGTTTAGCAACTGCTCAGTCAGCTAGAAATGGAGTTGCCGTACGACACAGCAATTTCACTCCTGGGTACAGACCCAAGAGAACTGAATGCATGTATTTCCACAAAAATGTGGACATGAATGTTCATAGTAGCATTATGCATAGTTGCTGAAAAGTGGAAACAACCCAGATGTTCTTCAGCTGATGGCTAGATACATAAAATGTGGTACAACTGTACAATGGAACCTGGTCCAGCCACAGGAGAGGGAGGACTTGAGAGATACGGGCTTTCTTTTCCTGGTGAGAAATTTAAAATTTAAAATTTAAATTTAAAATTAGATAGTGGTGATAGTTGTGGGACCTTGTGACTATACTAAAAGCCACTGAACTGTCCCCCTGTAAAACGGTTAGAATGATGGATTTTTTAAAAGTAGGTTCTATGCCCAAGGTGGGGCTCGAACTCATGACAAAAGGTGCCCACTCTACCAACTGAGCCAGCCACGCGCCCCCCAGAATGATGGATTTTAAGTTTTGTGGATTTCATCTTAAAAAATAAAAAACTGAAAGCTTCCCAGGAGATTCTGAGCAGCCAGGTTTGAGACCCTCTTGTGTCAGGCAACCGGGGGTATGTGCTCCAACATTTGCCACCAAGAAGATGCTGTTGACCAGAGTCTCAACTTCAAATGCACCTTGGAATGACCTGGGGAACTTTAAAAAATGCCAGTGCCCGGATCTCTCCCCCACCCAGCAAAGGACTCTGATTTGATTGTTCTGGGGACGGCGTGGACAAATTCCACAGGAAATTCTAATGGGTGGCCAAAGTGGAGACTGTGTTATTTGTGAAGCTCAAGTTCCTAGATGTTAGGGTTAAAAGCATCACCAAGAGAGTTGTTAAATGCCCTTTTCTGAACTCTGCCTGCAGAGATTCTGGTTCCGGAGGCCTGGGGTGGGGTCTGGGAGTCTTTGTTATTAATAAGCTCCCTGGTGAAGCTGCCACAGGTGGCCTGGACCACACTTTGAGAAACACTGCTTTGGAGGAAGCTTCTCAAAATTTCATGTGCATACAAGTCACCTGGGACCATATTAAAACGCAGCTTTTGCATTGGTTCAGCAATTCTAACCAGCTGATGATGCCAGAGACACCGGTCTGTAGACCACCATTTGAGTTTCAAGGCTATAGGGCCCTGGTTCTCAAAGTGGGGTGCAGGCATCTGTATCACTTGGGAATATCGGGGAGGGATGGTGGGTGTCTGCGAGGTCTTGAGCTCAGGAAGGTGGCAGAAAGAAGGGCTGGTTCTGAACAGGGCTGCTGGGCAGTAGGGGGTGGGGCTGCATTTGTGAACCAGGGCCTCTTCTCAGCATTCCTGCAACAGCTCGGGGCACCTGCCTTCACAGGCCAGGGGACCCCTTGGGAAATCTATACCCCTACCTACCCATTTGCAGTGAGGTATTAGGGAATTAGTGCTTTACTACTCCCAGGTCATTTGCATTTAAAAAGTGGCTTCCAGGAGAAAGCACTGATTCTATACGGAATTTTAAGCTCTGGGGTTCCTGAATAGGAAGCTGCCCACTCTTCTAATCACACTTCCTCAGTGCTAGTGCAGGGGGCATCTGAAAAGGGCTTTCCCTCCTGCTTTCCCTGGGGAAGGCCAGCGGGGCCCCCTCCCTGGGTGCTGGCCCGGAGATGTGAACTGAGGAATTCCCCATCTGCTTGGCTGCCTCCTGGAATCTCTCACAGCCCCATCCTCTGTGGGAGAGAGGCAGCAATTAGCATAACTGGAACAGAAACTCTCTGTCTACATTCCAGACTGTGGGATTCGGGCCTCCCCCGGAGACATGCTAATTATGTGGAAGGGACCCTGGGTGCCTCTTGGCACCCATTCTTGCTCAGATGTTGCTGCTGCCAGAAAATAAGCCAGGTGTAGCTAAAACTACGGCCCAGGCTTGTACATTGATTAACCTTCTCATCCAGGAAACCTGCTGCTACTCCCGCCCCTCGAGCTCTCTCAAAATCTTCCTCCTCCAAATTTCTACAGCCTTTTGTGGTCCGGAAAACAGGCTTGCTTTTGGCATGAATGCTTTCCATCACCTCACCCACGATCGGCTTTCCTCTCCATTTGGACTGTAGTTCCTTCACAGGGGACCTTGTTTTATACTTAATTAACTAACCAATCAACCAATCAATGGCTATTAAAGAAACCCCTTGGCAAACACTGTGCAAAGATCAGTAAAGCACCATCTGGACTGAGGGGTGCCCAGGGGTATAGAGCAGAGTGAACAGTTACATTCCAGTGGTCAATGGAAGAATGCATCAGATGCTCTGGGGACATTGAGGAAAGGGTGTGGAAATGTGCCTGGGAAAGAGTGGGGGAGGCCCGGGGGAAGGCTTCCTGGAAGAGGTGCCGTTTGAACATCATTAAGGATGAGTAGGGGTTTATCACACAGGTGTTACAGGAAAAAGCATCTATGAGGTCCCATGATGAGAAAAGTTTTAGGGGGCACCTGGGTGGCTGAGTTGGTTAAGTGACTGCCTTCGGCTCAGGTCATGATCCTGGAGTCCCAGGATCAAGCCCTGCATTGGTGGAGGGGGGGGGGGTTCCCACTCAGCGGGGAGTCTGCTACTCCCTTTGACCCTCCCCCCATGCTCTCTCTCTCATTCTCTCTCTCTCTCTCTCAAATAAATAAATAAATAAAATCTTGAGGAAAAAAAGAGTTTTGGGTTTTCCTTGGACCATAGACAACTGAGGTGGCTGGCTCGTGGGCCCACTGTGAGAGGGACAGAAGACAATATGGAGAGGTGAGTGGCTGGGTCCTAAAAGATTTTGTCTTCCAAGCTAAATTGCGTGGAGGTATACTCAAGTGCTCAGGGCAACTAGTGAGGGATTTTAATAGGAGGGTAATGTGGTCAGAGCTGTGTTTCAGAAGGGAGAGCCAAGTGTAGAGCATGGAACTAGAGGTGAACTAGAAATGGGGAGGCCAGGAAGGCATCAGAGTGCTGAGGAATGGGACCAGGGCAGGGCAAGTGGGGAGAGGAAGCAGGCAGTGAGAGAGGGGGCCATCTGGGGTGACACAGCCCAGCGTTGGGCAGGAGCCTGGGCACGTGGTGGTACCATAGGAATCGGGACAGGAACAAGGACAAGTTCTGTTCTGGACACAGAACATCTGAGGTGGCTGAGGGCAGACTGGCCTCATGGGAAGGGGCCTGGAGGGAAGGAGAAGGATCAGATGGAGCGATCCTGATGTCAGAGGTAGTGTAACCTGGGGCTCAGAGAAGATGGTGACAAGCTTGGCTGAATCTGAATTCTGGCTTTGCCTCTTACTAGTTGCATGAACTTGAGGAGGACGTGGTCTACAAGCCATCTGTGTGTTGCTTTCCATTTTTGTCAAAAAGGAATCGAAGTCCTACTTTGCAAGATTGCGGGAGGACTGAATAAGGGAAAACGGTAGGGTGCTTAGCACAGCATCGGGGACATAGAGGCACTTGGTAGTTCTAAGTCACCAGCGAGGTGGAAGCTGAAACTGGATGTGGGTAAAACGGCACCTTGGGGGAGAATGAGCCAGGTGCAAAAGGAAAGACTCAAGAACAGAATCCCCAAGGAGCCTGAGGCCAGCCAGTTAGGTGAGTGGACTCAGGACCTAGGTGGGGAGGAGGAGTTGCCCAAGAGGCCAGATATCACAGGGGCTTATGAAATGAGGGGGGAGACTCTGGCTTATCAGTCATGAGGTTACCAGTGATTTTAGAGCAATTTCATGGAGTGGGAAATGAGTGTGCAGAATATTTGCCAAGAATTTATTACAAAGGGTAAGAGATTTTTTTAAAAAATGAAGCACAAGGGGGAACAGGTGCAGGGAAGATTTCTCTCTCTCTCTTTAGATTATTTATTTATTTGAGAGAGGAGAGGGAGAGAGCAACCACGAGCAGGGGGAGGGGCAGGAGGAGAGGGAGAGAATCCGAAACAGACTCCCAGCTCAGTGTGGAGCCCAGTGGGACTTGATCTGAGGACTCTGAGATTATGACCTGAGCTGAAGTCAGAGGCTTAATCCAGGGAGCCATCCAGGGAAATTTTCCCTTTTAAGACAGATTTTGTACATATCACTCTCCTTTCACTTTCCACATTTTTTTTTTTTAAAGATTTTATTTATTTATTTGAGAGAGAGACAGTGAGAGAGAGCATGAGCGAGGAGAAGGTCAGAGGGAGAAGCAGACTCCCCATGGAGCTGGGAGCCCGATGCGGGACTCGATCCCGGGACTCCGGGATCATGACCTGAGCCGAAGGCAGTCGTCCAACCAACTGAGCCACCCAGGCGTCCCTCACTTTCCACATTTTACTGAAATTATCTTCAGGTAGATCTCTGCCTCCCTGCCCAGCTCTCAGCATCCCCTCACCCTATGGGGAACTGGAGCTTTTGGTTACTTATGTGTCTTCCCATCAGAAGACACACAGGAGGGACGCCTGGGTGGCTCAGTTGGTTGGGCCACTGCCTTTGGCTTAGGTCATGATTCCAAGGTCCTGGGATCGAGCCCCGCATCAGGCTCCTTGATTGGTGGGGAGCCTGCTTCTCTCTCTGCCTCTGCCTGCCACTCTGCCTGCTTGTGCGATCTCTCTCTCTCTCTCTCTGACAAATAACTAAATAAAATCTTAAAAAAAAAAAAAAGAAGACATACAGGAGCTATGCTTGTATGCTGTGTGTTTCTCAGCACCTATCCCAGTGCTTGGCACAAAACAGGTACTCAATACACGTGTCTTGAACCAGCTATGGGAACAAGTTGTTGGATGAAGGCTCCTGTTTCCAGACACTGCACACCTGGGGAGAGACCTGCACATGTCTGGGGGTTGGAGCTGCAAGACATCCAGTGATTTAAAAAAAAATTGTTTTTTAAAAGATCTTATTTATTTATTTGAGAGAGAGAGAGAGAGGGAGCACAAGCAGGAGGAGGGGCAGAGGGAGAGGGAGAAGCAGACTCCCCACTGAGCAGGACGCCCGATGGGGGACTCCATCCCAGGACCCCAAGATCATGACCTGGGCTGAAGGCAGATGCTCAGCCAACACAACCACCCAGGCCCCCCGCATCTAGTGATTCTAGAATGATGGAGAAAAATGACCGATGAACGAAAGGCTCTGAGGTTGTTCTGATCACATGCGGAGGCCAGTGCAAGCTCAGGCTTGTCCCCAGCAGCTACGCAGAACCAGAGTGGCTCACTCATTTGTTCCTGGAACTGGTGTTCATGAACACTTGTTCATGAACTTGTCATGCCAAGGATGTGCTAAGTCTTGTCCCTACTGGGCCACAAAAAGTCTTGAGAGGAGGCAGAGTCAGTGTTGATTTCTTAAGTCGGTGCTGTGTGAAAAAGCTCTGACCACAAGCAATCTTCCGCTTCTCACTGGTGTCTGCAGTTGTCCTGCTCTCACTGAGCGTGACTTGCAGGGGCGTGGGGCACTGAGGGCGATGCTGTTACCTCAACATCCTCACCTGGAAAGTCACTGAGTCATTCCAGCGCCCGATGCCTCTGATTCCGCTTCATTTTGAGATCCGTTCCTGAGATTGGGTTTCGATAGGAAGAGTGTGGAAGGATGTTAAGCCTGTGAGAGGAAAGAAGGGTGGCAGGCTGGGAGATGGGAGGTTATGGCTTTGGGAGAGCAGCTCCTACCTCCCTGCCCTCACAGCCCTCCCCATCCACTTGAGGAGTAAGGATGACCACAGCCATGAGATACCCTAATGGTCAAAGCAAGTTCTTGGTGATTGCAAGTTCATGTGGAGCAACAGGCATGGTATCCGATGGCAAGCAGAAGTCTGGACCCAACCAGGTCAAACCCGCCCTGAAAGCAACCCACAGGTCCATGGGGTGGTCTCAGGAATCCCCGGGATCATTCTTTCTAGGACCTGCTCATTGGATCTGCTCTGACCTGGACAGCCTCTCCTACCCTGTGCCATAATCAACCTCTCAAGGTGATCCAGGTCCCTCTTTTGCAGTGGGATGTATGCCCGAACCACCCCCGTCTGCCACCCCACAGAGTCCAGACACCCCAGGGCAGCCTTGATGCCCTTCTGGTTCTAGTCACGCCGTGGGAGTGTGTTTTATGACTTGGTCAGAGTTTGTTCTAAGAAGTGGTTTTTATATCTTGAAGTAGAGGAGACCTTTCTGACGCAGTGTCATCAAGTAGGCTTGAGAAGGTGAGGACGTTCTAGCATCTTTGGAGTCTGTTTTGAACTGTCAGTGGAAATACGACCCTCTAGAAAGGGGGAGCAGTGAGCTTTCGCAGGAAAAGCTGTGAAGTTGGAGTCGGAAGACCTGAGTGGTTCTGCCACTGAAGAGCCACGGATGTTTTACTACCTGGGCCTTGGTTTTTTCATCTATAAAATGGGGATAAGAATACTTGTCCTTGCCCTTCACAGGCCAGTTTTGAGGAACTGAGGAAATAAAAAGATGAAGGAACCTTAGAAGCTGCCACATGCTGTGCTGAGGAAAGGGGTGGTTCTTCTGATTACAAGCCAGCTGGCTCGGGCACCTCCAGATATCTGCTAGATCAGACCCCGCAGGCCTGCAGGGGGTCTGGGATGCGCGTGTGGTGGAAGGTTCTCTTGGCTCCATCCAGGACCCTCCAACTGGCCCACACTCTGCTATATTGTATCTCTTGCCCATTCTGCCCCACATGAGAGCCAGTGGGGGCTTCAACTCTGGAAACGTTCTCCTCGTTCCTGCCATGAGCAAACCAAGCTTCCTCAGGGCTGCCCTCTGAGCTCCCCCAGAAGGGCCTTGCTGGAAAGGATGAGGGTCTGATCTTCATCTCCGGGACAGGGATAACCTTCAAAGCCAGTCAGACATTTTACTGCTCCCCCAGTGATGACATGATTGGAATCCAGCCCACCTCTCTGAAGCACTCGCCCGTGTTGGATTAATACATGAGGGAAGACCAGGAATCACTCACAGGACAATGAAGCCCGTGGACTTGGAATGTTACACACTCCTAGGAATTCTCTTGTGGTTGAGAGGCAGCTGAGTTGAGAAGGGTTGAAGATCTGGATTTCTTGTTGGGAATGGAACAGGGGTGGCTAAGAAGACCCTGGGCATCATTTTGTACAACTCTCTTATGGGAAGCAAGCCAGTGCCCAGGGAGGGGGGTGGTGGATTTCTCAGGTGCTATCTCTGAGTGGTGGCAGAACCCAACTGTTGGCATGAGGACTGTGGAATTTATATTTAAAAAATGGTCAGTTTCCCACAGAGAGCCATTTTGAACAGGGTTGTAAGAATCAACAACGTAGAATTCTCGCTCTTCAGAAACTTGCAAGAAAGGATAGTAGATAGAGCCACATGTAGTTAGGACCCGCGGTGGACCGTGACAAGCACTGTTACTCAGGTACTGACACAGAGTGATGAACGTTCAGTGTATCACTATGGTCTGAATGTCTGTGTTCCCCCCGCCCCAGATTACTATGCTGGGGCTTCATCTCCAATGCGGTGGTGTCAGGAGGCGGGACCTTTGGTAGGGGATGAGGTCATGAGGGTGGGGCCCTCAGGAATGGAATCGTGCTCTTATGCAAGAGATCCCACAGAGCTCCTAGCCCCTCCCCTCCATGATGATACAACGAAAAGTCTACAACCCAGAAAAGGTCCCTGACTCGACCATGCTGGTACCCTGATCTTGGAGGATTTCCAGCCTCCAGAATTGTGAGAAATAAATTTCTGTTGTTTATACATTTCTGTTATAAGCTACCCAGTCTCAGGTATTTCGTTACAGCAGTCCAGTTGGATTAAGGTACTGTCAGGAGAGTCTCAGAAGTCTGATGGGTGATGGGGAGCTGCACCAGCCCAAGGCTGCGGGGCTACACCCGTGGTCACATGTCTGTACAGAGCCCCACATTTTTTATCATTATAGGCTGTCAGCCTGAGAGCATCATTATGTCATTAAGTCAGTCCGCCTAGTCTCTTTTGACTCATACAAGCAACTATGGCGCGGTCTGTATCAGGAGCATGCCGGGGCTGACTAGCTGCCCTGGCTGGCAGTTACCTCGAGGGACTCCAAGCCTGCCTCCTCTGATTTGGACTCGCCTGTACGCTAAACATGAGGATCCTCCTCCTTAAAAAGAAAAAAGAAAAGTAGAAGCCATTAGAAGCAGCCCCTTGCCCTTCCTGGTCACCAAAGCCACCTCTGTTTGTTGTACCCTATGTACCTTCTTTACGTCACAATGGATCTTGTGTCCATTATCCGTCTCCTCTTGGGCAACTGACTCCCAGCACATGTGCTTTTCACAAACTACCGATCCCATCAAATGTCCCCTCTCTCCCCCCCATAGGAAAGGCTAGACGTGCAGATGGGGCCACCAGGGAGGGCTTGCAGAGCACTGGTGAAGGAGCCCGCGTCCTGGGAGGGAAGATGCCCACCGCGCCCCAGACACAAGCTTCAGGCAGCAGATCCTGAAGGACTGGCAGGGATGGAGGGCCCATGATGAGAAGGAGGGGCAGAGATGAGGCTCCAAAGTTGATACCAGCCAGCGCTGCCCACTCCTGGTGGGGAGACGGGAAGCCGAGGGTGAACATGATGCCTGCGCACTTCTTTGGTGAGGCGTGACCACTTCGCTTTTGGTGGAAAGGCTTCCCAAACTTCCACACGGGCTTTGAACAAAAAACCCAACATCTCCCTGCTGTTTCTAGTTTTGAACAGCCAGCATAGCTCTTTGGAAGGCTGGCTCACTGTCTTTACTTTCTGAGCTCATTCTCTGTCCTACTTTTGCCTTGACATTCATCTTCCTCCTACCCGCCCCACCATCTCCTAGCCCATGTGGAGCGGGCCTCCTCACTTCTGTCTCGAGGGACAGACGTCTGCCCTAAGGTTAGGCTTCAAGGAGGCTCCTTCCCTCTTTCTCTTTCACAGTGTTCCTATAGCAGCAGGGCCTTGTAGGAGTTCTGTCATCATGTTACTCTCCCGGCCAAAGGTGTTTGGAAGCTCCTTCACATCCGGTGGACCCATTTGGAAAGTCCCCAGTACCTGATGCTCTCCATAGTCTTCTCCCCCCATTTCTGGCTCGTCTACAGCCTCTGGTCCCCTCCTTCAGCTACTCACTTCTCATCACCTTCCGTGGATGTGTTATATGCACATATCATCACTCTCACACGGGCTCTTCTTGTCTGGAATGCTCCCCTTGGGATCTAATCCCGATTTTTCCATTGGCAGGCTGTGCTGCCTGGGTCGGGTCCCCTTCTTTCTCTGAGTCTCAGTTTTCTTAACAGAAGGGTGGAACTAGATAAGCTTCACTGGAGTCCCTTGAGACTGACATTCTCGAACTTTGGGATGAGTTAGCAAGCCTCTGGAGCACAGAGACTCTGCCCCATACACATCTTTGTGTCCCTAACAGCAGTAACATAGAAACTACCGCCTTGGTGCACGTCGATGTTGTTACTGGGACAGTCAGCCTTAGTTTAGGGACAAAAGGTCTCCCTGCTGGGATGGGTCCAGAGTTTAGAGTGGGTGTCCTTGTCTCTTGGGCTGCATATCAGTCAATAGGATATATACGTATTTAGATTATTTTAGGGAAATGGTGTATGGGATTGTGGAGACTAGGAAGCCCATCAGCAGGGTAGGTCTGTAGGCTGGAAGCCCAGGGAGGAGCTGCAGTTCAAGTCCAAAGGCAATCTGCTGGCACAATTCCTTCTTCCTGGGAGAGGTTAGTCTTTTTTTTCTATTAAGGCCTTCAACTGATTGGATGAGGCCCACCCACATTAGGAAGAAAATCTGCTTTACTCCCTCAGCTGTCTACTGATTGAAATGTTAAACTCATCTAAAAAATACTTTCACAGAAACATCTCATACCATGTTTGGCTGAATAACTGGGTCCTGTGGCCCAGCCACGTTAGCACATGAAATTAACCCTCACAGAGGGGTTCTCTTGCTTGTCTCTGAAGTCCCTTCCCATTGGCCTTGGTGTTTGTTCCGGGCCCTGGAGGCTGATAGGCCCAGATCCTCCCACTGAATGCAAATCATGTCCCAAATGAATGACAATATGTTGTTCTGGGAGTGCATGTGGGGCACCCAACCCTGGGCAGTGGTTGTCAGGGGCAACTGACCTTGGAGCAAAGCATCAATGCCAGTGACCATAGGATCTGTAAACTCACGCCGTACACTTGACCTTTGTGTCCTCCTCCACTAAAAAGGTGATAATCTGTGGGACTAAATATGATAATAAATTGTGAGTGCCAATCCTATAACAGATGCCACATAAAGGTCACTCAAAAGATGTCAGTTTTCTTATTTCCTTCTTCTCTCCCTTTCCCTCCCTATTCTTTCTTAGGGGAGATTGTTTTCCTTTGACCCAATGACAAGGGTTGAGACAAGTAATCTTCTTTGCTTTGGGCGGCAGGTATTTTTCTAGTTCCATCTCTCCACTCGGGTGTGGAGCTCCAGCATTAAGTATCTTTTCTGACCACCCCTCTTGGGACAGCCTTAGGCTTTGTTTCCATATTCCCCAGTTTCACAACATTTTCCACCAATCTCCGTCAGGTATTGTCCTAATAATGTGGGTGAGCGTGAGTGCTTCTATTGTCTGGCCACGCTGGCCAGAATGTAAGTCACTCATTTCAGGATTTTTTTTTTCCCTTCTTTTAACAGTTCTGCTATGGGTGACTCATATCCAGGAGAAATCATGAATGAGTAAGACATCCTTGATAGATTACAAGGACTTGGCACCATCACCACGGAAGAGATACTCTTTCTTCTGTGACCTTCTATTTACCTTAGGTTGGAAGAACAAAACCAAAAGAGACGGAGACACTGTCTCATCTGCCCAGATGTTTTGCTCAGGGGTCATGGTCTCAGTCTGACTTTGCAAATCACTTTGCACTGGAAAGTTGAAGAGGCTGGGCAAATAGAAGCTCCAAAGTAAATAAGATAATGGTTTAATGACCCCAGACTTGTCTTAAATGAACCAGTGGGTGTTAAGTTTCCATGTTACCTCTGACAGGTAATGTTGATCGGCGAATATGTTAAATAGGAAGGACAATAGCATTCAAGTTTCCGTCATCAAATATTTGCAGTGTAGTTGGCCCTTACCAACATAGAGCTTAGGGGCACTGACCCCGTAGCTCAATCAAAAATTCATGTATAACTTTTGAATCCCCCAAAACTTATACTAATAGTCCACTGTTGATCAGAAGCCTTACCGAAAATATAAACAGTTGATTAACATATATTCAATGTATTATCTACTGTATTCTCACAATAAAGTAAGCCAGAGGAAAGAAGATGTTAAGAACATCTTAAGAAAGAGAAAATACACTTATGGTACTGTGCTGTATTTACTGGAATCTCTCCCCCCAACTTATGTGGGCTGGTGCAGTTCCTAGTTGTTCAACTATGGTTGGTTTTGTGAAGTAAACCACAAAATGCTAGAGAAAACGTGCCAAGGAATAATAGACATCAGCCCATCCATGGTAATCACTTGCTACAGCGCTGCCTGCTAGCCACGTGCTTGGGTTGTGCACCGCCACCCTGGGAGTAGACCTGGCCTGCCCATTCTAGGTTCTGGTCTCAGCGTCCATCCTTGGAGGGCTGCCTGTGGCCTTGAACAAGAACATCGATCATTTGCATGGAACGGCACACCAGTGACACAATTCCAAACTCAGCTTTGAGGCATGTGGCGTTAGAATCCTAGGAGAGCTTGTTGAACAAACACATGCACGCACGCACATTTCTCCACTCCACGTGGTTCTGACTTGGCAGGCCCACACTGGGGCCAGGAACCTGTGAGTTTGCAGAGCTTGCCAGGTGTTTCTGCTGCAGAAGCAGGTATAGGAACCCAGTCTTAATCCCGTGTAGAGTGATTGGAGACGGAGCCCAGACTTCCAAATCAGCCCCTTTCCTGTTCCCTGACTGTGGTTCTCCACTCCTTCTTGGCCTCAGCACTATGCTGTGTGGGTACGTGTGCTCTGGAGAGTGTGTGATTTTCAGATGTTCTGTCCCCCCTTCTCACAATGAAGGACATTCTCACATAACTCCCTCCTCCCCAGTTTTGAGGAATTAATTAATGATTAACAACAAATAATTATTTATAAAAAATCAAAAAGTAGTGAATAATCTAAGTCTTAATAATTAACTATTAATTACTTAATAGTTAAGTAGTGATTAGTTCATTGCTTGCTCTGTCTTTTAATTTTTTATTTGTTTTTTTATTTTTTAAAATTTGAAGTCAATTAATTAACATATAATATATTATCATTTTCAGAGGTAGAGGTCAGTGATTCATCAGTCTTATATAATACCCAGTGCTCATTATCTCAGATGCCGTCCTTAGTGTCCATCACCCAGTTACCTCCTGCCTCCTGCTACTCCATCCCCCACCCACTCCCCACCCAGCAACCCTCAGTTTGCTTCCTATGATTAAGTCTCTTATGGTTTGTCTCCCTCTGTGATTTCATCTTCTTTATTTTTTCCTCTCTTCCCCTATGATCCTCTGTTTTGTTTCTTAAATTCCACTTACCAGTGAGACCATATGTCATTGTCTTTCTCTGATTGACATATTTTGCTTATCATAATACCCTCTAGCGCCATCCACATTGTCGCAAATGGCAAGACAAGATTTCTTTCTTTTTTTTTTTTTTATGGATGTTAAATACTCCATTGTACATAACTTCTTCTTTGTGCATTCATCTGTTGATGGACATCTAGGTTCTTTCCATAGTTTGGCTATTGTGGACATTGCTGCTATAAACAATCGGGTGCACATGCTCCTTTGGATCACTACATTTGTATCTTTAGGGTAAATACCCAGTAGTGGGATTGCTGGGTGGTAGGGTAGCTCTATTTTCAACTTTTTGAGGAACCTCCGTACTGTTTTTCACAGTGGTTATACCAGCTTGCATTCCCACCAGTAGCGTAGGAGGGTTCCCCTTTCCCCACATCCTCGCCAATATCTGTCCTTTCCTGCTTGTTAATTTCAGCTATTCTGACTGGTGTAAGGTGGTATCTCACTGTGGTTTTGATTTATATTTCCCTGATGCCAAGTGATGTTGAATATTTTTTCTTGTGTCTGTTGGCCATTTGGATGTCTTTAAAGAAATTTTTGTTCATGTCTTCTGCCCATTTCTTGATTGAATTCTTTCTTCTTTGGGTATTGAGTTTGGTAAGTTCTTTGTAGATTTTGGATACTAGCCCTTTACCTGACATGACATTTGCAAATATCTTCTCCCATTCTGTCAGCTGTCTTTTGGTTTTGTTGACTGTTTCCTTTGCTGCGCAACAGCTTTTTATCTTGATGAAGTCCAACTAGTTCAGGTTTGCCTTGGTTTCCCTTGCCTTTGGAGACTTGTCTAGCAAGAAGTTGTTGTGGCCAAGGTCACAGAACTTGTTGCCTGTTTTCTCCTCTAGGATTTGGATGGATTCCTGTCTCCCATTTAGGTCTTTCAACCATTTTGAGTCTATTTTTGTGTATAGTGTAAAGAAATGGTCCAGTTTCATTCTTCTGCATATGGGTGTCCAATTTTCCCAACACTATTTGTTGAAGGGACCGTCTTTTTTCCATTGGATATTCTTTCCTGCTTTCTCAAAGATTAGTTGATTCTAGAGTTGGGGGTCTGTTTCTGGGTTCTCTATTCTTTCCCACTGATCTATGTGTCTGTTTTTGTGCCAGTACCATACAGTCTTGATGATTACAGCTTTGTAATAGAGCTTGAAGTCCAGAATTGTGATGCCCAGTTTTGGTTTTCTTTTTCAACATTCTGTTGGCTATTTGGGGTCTTTTCTGGTTCCATACAAATTTTAGGATTATTTGTTCCAGCTCTGTGAAAAGGTTGATGGCATTTTGATAGGGATTGCATTAAATGTGTAGATTGCTCTAGGTAGCATAGATGTTTGAACAATATTTGTTCTTCCAAACCATAAACATGGAACATTTTTCCATTTCTTTGTATCTTCCTCAATTTCTTACAGGAGTGTTCTATAGTTTTCTGAGTACAGATCCTTTGCCACTTTGATTAGGTTTATTCCTAGGTATCTTATGGTTTTGGATGCAATTGTAAATGGGATTGACGCTTTAATTTCTCTTTCTTCTGTCTCATTGTTAGTGTATAGAAATGCAACTGATTTCTGTGCATTGATGTTATATGCTGCCGTTTTGCTGAATTGTTGTATAAATTCTAGAAATTTTAGGGTGGAATCTTTTAGGTTTTCCACATAGGGTATCCTGTCATCTGCAAAGAGTGAAAGTTTGACTTCTTCTTTGGCAATTCGGAGGCCTTTTATTATTATTATTATTATTATTATTATTATTATTATTTTTGTTATCTGATTGCTGAGGCTAGAACTTTTAGTACTATGTGGAATAGCAGTGGTGATAGTGGACATCACCCCCCACCCCCAACCCCGTACCATGTTCCTGACCTTAGGGGAAAAGCTCTCAATTTTTCCCCACTGAGAATGATATTCATTGTGGGCTTTTCATAGATGGCTTTTATGATATTGAGGTATTTCCCTCTATCCCTACACCCTGAAGAGTTTCAATGTGATCTTCTGGGGGAGATTGCATTGAATCTCAAGTTTATTTGCCCTGGGGGGGGGGGTGTGTGGAAATGAACTGCCCTTGCCAGGGGCCAGGCAGTAATCTGCTGGATTGCTCTAAGTGACTTTTGTTCCCTGAAGGCTTTCCTTACAGCTTTGGAGGATGAGAATGAAAATGGCAGCCTCCCAATCACTGGGGTCCCTAGTCCTCAGTGCGCCCTCAGAGAAAAGCAGTCAGTCCTTCCCGACTCATTGGTCTGTGGCTGTGCTCCGTGCTCACCCGGCCTGTGACTGAGTGGTTCTATTTCTGGCATGCATTCCTGTTTTGAGTCTCCCAACCCTGCAGAGTCCTGAGGACCACACCCATGCAGCTCCTCCCAGGGGGGAAAAGGGGGGAGTCTCCCTGGATCTGCCACTTGCTGGGTCCCAGCTTGGACAGCAGTGGCCCGACTGTGCCACGGATCATAGTTTATGGCAACCCCGAGCTGACAGCCCACTCCTGAGCTTGCTGACAGCAGCCGGCTTTCCTGCTCTGATGCCTGGGATCTCTGCCACAGTCAGGCATCCCCAGTCTTCCTGTGACCCCAGGGATCCTGAGACCACACCGTCGTACCTAGGATTCCTCCCCCTTTGCCACCTGAGCACCTTTCAGGCTTGGATGTCCATCACTGGAGAAGACTTCTGAAAGTTCTGATTTTGCCCTCCGCTGCCGTATCACTTTCTGGTGCCAGCTTCCTGAGGCTCCCTCTCCCCATGGTCTATCTTCCACATGTCACCTTGGATTCACTTCTTTGCACCTCTCACCTTTCAGGAAGTGGTCACTTTTCTGCTTGTAGAGTTGCAGCTATTCTTTTCTTTGATCTTGGGTTGAGTTTATGGGGTGTTCAGAATGCTGTGACAGCTGTCTAACTGAATTCCTGAGACCAGACGGGACTAAGGTCTCCTACCCTCTGCCATCTTGGACTCCACAATTTCTTGCTTTGTGGATTTCTATGTCTCCAGCTAGAGCGGGAGAGGACGTTCCCCTGCACACACACCTAGGTATTTAGACTTTTCCTTTATTATCCCCCCTTCCTCCCGTAGTCCTGGGGGTAGTGGGGAGCAGAGGAGGAAATACACTCTAATAGTGGCATTTTCTTTGACCTGGACACCTGTCTTGTGGACTAGCCATTTTGATGTCACTAGGGGCCCATATGGGCTCTCAGCTAATTCAGCCCCTTCCTTTCAAGAGTTTTATACAGACCTTACATGGCAGGCAAGAACATGGCCGCTTTTTCCAAGAAGGATTTCAATGCCCTTACCACAGCAGTGGACAGAGGAGCACCATGGCCTACAGGGGAGTCTCAGAGTGTATGGGGTTCCCATAGACTGCTCCACGACTGGCCTTTGGCTACAGACTACCTTCTGAGATGGTAGGCGGAAGTCCCATGGGCAGAGCTGTCAGTGACCCTCAACCCCAGCCCCTGGGATGACTGTTCAAAAGATGTGACAACTTATACTTCACTTGTCTCTCCAGATTCTTTTTCTTGTCTATCTGGTCTTCTGTCCTGCTGAATTTTTGAGACTCTCTCTGTTTTCCTGTCAGATCAACAGTGAACATGCATCCTGATGGGGCCAGTCCCAAGATGTTGCCTTTCAGATCAACACCCTGAGTTCACCACCCATCCTCCACCACCAATCATGTCCTTCATCTTGGGCCCCTCCTTTGGCTCTTGCTAACCGGGGTAGAGAAGCAGACACGGACAGATGGGGTCTGCTTAGAGGAGAGAGAGTAGGGGCTGCTCTTCCCTGCCTCCCTTGGACCTAGTCTCCTCCTGCCTCCACTCAACAACCCTATTTTCTACATCCTTTACATGCTCTCTGATTAGGACAGTCTAGCCTGAGTCCCTCTTGTACTCTAAGCCTTACATATATGGGCACAACCACTTTGTGAAACCAAAGCTTCATGTGAGCACATTTTCTCCCCCTGATTAGATCAAGGAAGGCAGGGAATATGCTTTTAGTTCTCACTAGTGCCCTGCATGCTGATGGAAGTCCAGCTGTTCTAGGTAACTGACTCCTTCTGCTCAAACACACCTGGTTTCCCTCTGCTCTGGAAGGCACTGGGAACAGTTTCCACCAGTAGCTTGGTCAATGCAAAGAAGAGCTCTCTTGTTGGGAAGAATTCTGGCTGTAGGAAGGAAACATGACTCTGGCCAAAGCAATCCATTTCCTCATTCTTATGTCTTTTCATTTATTCATTCCCAGCAGAAACACCCAGGACAATTCTAGGTAACACAGGGTCTCTGGGAACTTACTGTCCTATTGGGCTGTGAGGCTAAAACAGACAACAAGGCAAATCAGCATGTGACTGAATGCCTCACATACTTGATTTGAATCATGAATTGAGGGGGTCAGAGAAGAGGGGTGATAGGGCTGCAGGGGAGTGTAGGCTCTGGGTGGGGAGTGTTTCCCCAAGCTGCAGAAGCAGGAGCAGAATGTAGGCATGGAGTAGAGAGTGTGGGAGACCTTGCAAGTGGAGGGTACAAGGCGGAAGGAACTTGGTGTTTTGCACCACACAGGAGGTGTGCTGGGGCAGTGGAGGGAGAGGGAGAAAATGAACATTGGTTCCATGCTGCTTCCATGGACGTAGCAGGCAAAGGGGCCCATGCTGGCCATTCCAGGCCTTGTCTGGGAATCGCTTTGGTAACCAAGAATGTGTAAGAGTAGCCTGCTGGGGCAGCGCTCGCTTCTTCCCATGGCCTGTAAGCAGGCCCAGCCGGGGCCAGAGGCCTCAGCCAGAACACTGTTGCCTCGTTCCAGGCGCAGAGGTAGCAAGAGAGGCTGGAAAGGCAGTGCTGTTTGATTTCCAAGGCTTTCCAAGCTCGCCAGGTGGAAGGCAGCCAGAGAAGCAGCAGCTGGTGACAGCCTGCCTAACTGCTTCAGATTGAAGGCAGCCCCTTCAGGGAACAATTGGACAGAAAGGGGGGTGGCAGGTCAGGGAACATGGGCCAGTGGAATTCTGAACAAGGTCAAAGTCCAATTTGGTACAGTGCTTTATTACCAATTTAAATCTCGTCTTTCCTCCCGGGGTGGCTGCCACCCCTGGAGGAGGAGGCCAGCGCTGCCGCAGGGGAAATTTGCATTTAAAGACTCCAAGTGCCTGGCACCCTGGCAAGGGCTGCAGTCTGGCCCGACTGTTCATCCCAGCATCCAGGAGTCGCGCACCGAGGATGCTCCTATTTCATCTGTATCTGGACGCCTGCTTGCTTGCGGGGGAGAGGGGCAAAAATCCCAGACTCTTTGTACTTCATCCAGTAGTGGGCAGGATCCCAGAATGTGTAGAGTGGGAGATGGTGGGGTCTAGAAGGTGGTGATGCTCTGTTTTTCTTAACTGGGGCCGGAAGGAATTCCTAAGGGAATGGTGGCGATCCAGGGCAGTGGGGATATTAAAGACCCCCACTACGGTGTGGGATGGGGGAGGCTGTGGAATGTTGGCTGATGGGATGGGGCAAGGATCCAGGTGACTGAGAAGGTCTAGCAGGGGGATTCTACAGAAGTGGTGGGTGGCTGATTCCTGGCACGTGGTTCAGTTGGAAGAAAGGCTCCTCTTCGTGCCTCCCTCCTTGGGACAGGTGTTTGCCAGTCTTCGGTTTCATCTAGGGCATTTTTGGAAATACTCATGGTTGATTACAAGTGTCCCAGAGATTCTGATGTAGCAAATCTACACCCTCTCTTATCCCCCGTCAGTCCTATCACCTCGACCACCATTATCACCACCCCGAGGGAAAGAGATGGATAAGTTTCTCCTCACTTCCATGGGCTACCCTTCCTTGGGTTGGACTTTTATGAGCCCCTTTACCATGAAATCAACATATGTTTACTGGGAACCTAGGAATTTGTAGACACTTAACCACACAGCTTAAAATCTACTCTGTTTTGGTGTTTGATGCCAGAACTGTCTGTGAGAAGAGGGAGCATATGGTACAATGTGTTCGTGACATCAAGTCTCATGGGGACAATGACCTCACAAGGAGATTTGCTTGTCAGCACGCTCGGAGGCAAAGCCTATCACAATCCCTTGGCTGGCTGTTGGGCTGGGACATTAGATGTGGGTTACCCACACCCTGTACCCAGGAGCCCCACATGTACACACACGAACCTGCCTCAGCCGCCTGGAGATATATTCTGTATATCCTACAGCTATGTCAACCTGTGGTCAACCAGGCTGGCTGGCCCTGCTCTGTCTGAGCACTCTGGGCCTCAGAGAGAGCACTTAGGGTTTGCTGTGGGCCTCAGGGATTCCTCATCCCTTTTCAGCTTGCAATGGGGAACAGAGTTGATGTGACAAGAGCCCTTGGTTGTCTCTTCCAGTCTGACTGGAAGAAACAAGGAATGCTGGGGATGAGCTATTCAAGGACATGTGGGCCCCTCCAGGCCTCCAGGCCATGCTGGGCAGGGTTGAAGGGTTCCCTGAGGCTCTGGTGACTGTCCAAGGCTGGAAGGAACTCTGGGAGAGCAGTTACTCAGAGGTGGGCACCAGATGAGCAGACCACACATCATCTTTACCGGGATACATTTCTCACGTGAAAACACCCAGCCCCCCTTGGGCCCCTTTGTCCCTCACTTTGAAAGCAGGAGTTTTTGTGGGTCACATTTAGGGTCCCACCACAGAACAGAGATCATCAGTAGTTCCCAATACCTACAGCCTAAAGCCCAGAGGTCTTGGAGTGCCATCCTGTCAGCTTCCAAACTGTCCTGTTCTTCTGACCTTCCAACTACCTGCCTCTTTGCTCTCGATTCAGATATTCTCAGACCGACCCACTGTGCCCACCTCACCTCCAGCTCCCCTGGGAGGTTCCACAGGCCACTGTCTATGTGCCAGTTGCACCACAGGTGTGGAATAATAACCTGCTTCCTGCTTAGATACTCATCAAAGCATACCGGCCCATCTAGGTCCAATTCTGGGAAGTCTCCCTCAACTGGAAGTGATGTCTCTGCATTTCTCAGGGATGGCACTTTGCATTATTTGTCTCCATATCCCCGGAGCACAGCATGATATGAAGAAGCTGAATAGGACTGGGTTGAATAAACAAGTACACCTTGATGACCCAGGTCACTAATTTGGCACTCTGCCCTGGGTGTATATTTCCATGCACATACATTATCTAATTTATGAGCTCAAGAAGGCACAGATCTTGCATTTCCCTTCTCTCTCTACACTCTGCAGCACACAGCCCAGAAGCTTGTACATGGACATGTTCAGTGACAGATGTGTTTTATTTTATATTTTTTAAAGATTTTATTTATTTATTTGACAGACGGAGATCACAAGTAGGCAGAGAGGCAGGCAGAGAGAGAGGGGGAAGCAGGGTCCCTGCTGAGCAGAGAGCCCGATGCAGGGCTCGATCCCAGGACCCTGAGACCATGACCTGAGCCAAAGGCAGAGGCTTTAACCCACTGAGCCACCCAGGTGCCCTGACAGATGTGTTTTGATAATGAGGAAGAGAGACATGAAAAGTGGGTTCCTTTATGCTCCCTGATATGGGCCATATGTTCCAGCCAAAGCCATTTCTTCACCATCCCTGTCACCCACTCTCTGCTTGCCGGGGCTGTCGTGTGTTTGTTCGTTCTGTTCTCTAGTTCCTCTCTTTGTTCCCCCAAGCCCTTCCCATTGTTTTCAAAGTGAGCTTGAACCCCACCTCATCGATAATACCCACCTCTAGATCTTTTATAACTGGGAAGACCCAATTCACTAACTCCAATGTGCAAGCAGTAGCATAGTTCTTCAATTCTAAAAAATGGCTTGTTTTGGTTACTTATATGGGTCAACTTAATGGGGTTAAAGGAGGCCCAGAGAGCTGGTAGGACATTATTTCTGTGTCTGTGAGGGTGCCTCCAGGAGAGGGTAGCATCTGAATTGGTAGACTAGGAAAAAGACGTTCACCCATGTTGGGTGGGTGTCACTCCATCTAATAAGGGTTTGAATAGAACCAAAAGATGCGGGGAGGGAACTCACTCTGCCTGAGCTGAGACATCCATCTTCTTGCACCTTAAGACACCAGAGCCAGGGAATGTCTCTTTTTGCTTAGAGCCTCTCAGAGTCTTATTTTCCTCATCTAAAAGGCAAAAAGAATGATACCAGTCTTGCCTAAATCAAGTTTTTATACTGATAATTTAAAAATATCATAGATAGAGAATGATATTCAAAGCTTTGTACTTCTCAGGCCTTCTTAGTCTTTTGGGCTCAGACTAGGACTTAAATCATCTTCTCCTAATTCCCAGGCCTGTGGCTTTGAACTACATTACACCATCAACTTTGCTGGATTTCCAGCTTATTGATGGCAGATCCTGGGACTTCCTGACCTCCATAATTATGTGAGCCAATTCCTACAATAAATCTTTGATCATTCTCTCTCTCTCTGTAATGTATATATGCATATATATCCTACCCATTCTGCTTCTCCGGAGAACCATGACTAATTCACAGCTTAATGCTGATTTCATCTCCCTGGCCTACTGGGCTGTGAGGAAATTCAATCCAAATCTTTCTTTGGTCACTATGTGATCCCCTACTGGGCTGGGTAAGGACCCCAGGCCACTGCAGCCGTGGGTCACTGGTCCATGTGGCTCACAGTGGCATTGCCCCCACCCAACAGGTGCCATCTCTGTGGTTCTGCTCATCCATATCTATCAGATCACCTTTGGGTCATGGGTCGGTTTTCTGGTATGTTTTTGAAATTTAATCTTTTTATTATGGTAAAACATACACCACATATTTATACATAACATAAAATTTACCCTTTTAGCAATTTTTAAGTGTACAATCTAGGAGCATCAAGGACATTTGCAATGTCGTGCAACCATCCCTACTATCTGTTTCTAGAACTTTGGTCATTATCCCAAACAGAAACTGTACATGCTCTGAACAATAACCCTTCATTCCGCAACTCCCTTTGACCCCTGCCCCTGGTAACCTCTCCTCTGCTTTCTGTAGACAGCGCAGGTGGAAAAGTAACAATGAGTTTTTGGCAATTTGAGAAATTTGACTCTCAGCCACGGTCGGGCAGCGTGGAGCCGGGGGAATGTCTGTTTTTGCTTAGAACGCCTCAGTCTAGCTTTCCTCATCTGAAGCATCGAAAGAACGATGCCAGCCCTGCCTAAATCAAGTTTTTATACTGATAATTAAAAAAGTCACAGATACAGAATTATATCCAAGCTTGTGTACGTTTGTTAGGTTTATAAAAAAAAATTGCGACTTCATTGATGCTATATAAGTAAAACTGTATTTTATATGTCCAAGCAGAGTTGTCTTTTTGATGAAGTCCTATCTTTAATTACATTGTTAAGTGAAGGACGGTCTGCAAATGTGTCTGTTTGAATATTCAGTTTTTTAACCCTCTTTCTTTTAATTATTTTTATTAAAAAAAGTTTTTTAAAGATTTTATTTATTTATTTGACAGACAGAGATCACAAGTAGGCAGAGAGGCAGGCAGAGAGAGAGGAGGAAGCAGGTTCCCTGCTGAGCAGAGATGTGGGGCTCAATCCCAGGACCCTGGGATCATGACCTGAGCCGAAGGCAGAGGCTTTAACCCACTGAGCAACCCAGGCACCGCTAATCCCCTCTTTCTTAGGAAAAACTGACTTTAGGAAAAGTGAGTGGTCTGTAGAGAGCAGAGCATAGCTTCTCGGATGTTGGCAAACTGGTGAGAACCTTCCTTAGATGGTCAGGAGATGTCTTCTTGTTTTCCTCACACCTTCTATATAAACAGGATGGGTGACTTCGTCTTCTCCCTCCCTGAGTGGAGGTAAATGGATCTTTGCCAAGCTGTGGGGCCAAGGTAGAGAGCCACACTTTCTGGAGGCTCCGTGGTTCGTGGGAGCTTCTGCCAGGCCCTAGGGAGCTCCTGGAAGCTTAATCTTCATGCTCACACCACAGAAACAGCTCCCTGTGCATCTGGGCACCATGGGCCATCTTGTAGAAGCTAGGAGGACATGTGGACTATAGCAAGGCTAGGCGGCCAGGGGTCTGGATTTAGCTTGGGTAAGTCTGGGTTTGCTTTTTCTTCTCTGGAGATTTGTTTCTCCCTTTTATTTTTCCTCAAGACCCTGAGCCAGGGGATACCCCAAGAAGCAAGAACCAGGTCCCAGACACCAAGGTTGTGGGTGTGACCACCAAGAGAAATAAGGCTGCGTTCCTCTCACTGGTCGGTTGCTCATGTAATGGTATAAAGCAGACCCCTTGGCTAGCCTAGTTTTGCTGTGGTTTATCCCGCTCACATTGCTGCCTGCATCAGCTGTGGTTGTGGGGCCACTCAGCTCCCTGTGCTGGGCTTGGGCCTGGAAAACGTCAGGCTGTGACTACCCATACATAAACAACCAGCCATTTCTGGGCTGAGGACAGTTTTCCACTCACTTGGCTCCAGATTTCCAGGGTCTCTGTCTGTCTGTGTTTATGTCTTGGCCCTGTGAGTAGAGTCTCCTTCCTGGGGAGGCCTGTTCTCAGGGGCCAAGACTGGTGGCTACCTACTCCCCACAGGGAGCTGGGCAGTCACACCTGAGTCCTTCAGAACATTCTAGACATTTTGAGAAAGGCAGCTAGGATCTGTCCTGGGCTAGAGCAACAGTGGGTTGGGGAGGTCAATAATACTACGGGCCCAGCAAATAATTCGTGGTGTGATTCAAGGGGAAGTTCCCTTGTTCAAACACATCTACTATCCCCTGTGTTGCTCAAAATTCTACCTACGGGTGACTCAGATCAAAAAGTTGCAATAATAATAATGGCTCTATTTCTTGTCTGAATTGCACTTTCCAGATCTCAATAGCCTGTTTAGTCTCCATGTCAGGTTCACAGTAGGTAGGCCAGGAATCATTCCCGCTATATTATAGATGCAGACACGGGGCACATCAAGTAGAAGCAGCGGGCTCTGGTCAGGGGTCAGGTGGCCTGGGTCCTCTCTTCATTCTGTCCCTATTGCTCTGTCACTGTCACAAATGACACCTTCTCTGAACTTACCTTCCTTATTTGAATATATTTTATAGTTTATAAAATTCTCTTCATTTAAATATGACAAATCTGGGGCGCTTGGCTGGCTCAGTTGGTGGAGCGTGTGGCTTTTGATCTCAGGGTTGTGAGTTCGAGCCCTACATTGGGTGTACAGATTTCTTTAAAAATACAATCTTTAATCAATCAATCAATCAATCAAATACATCAGTTAAAGGTAGACCTTTATGTACTGATATGAAAGGGTATCCAAGATAAGTTGCTAAGTACAAATGTGGAATGTGGGTATAATCTCCTACTGTTTGAGTTTAAGAAAGAAATGGCTGTAGGTCCACGCACATGCCTGATTGTATCTGTGCCTCAACACCACTGGGAAGATATACAGAACATGTTGTCGGCAGGGGTGGGTGTGGAGGGTGAGAGGAGGGAGGAAGTCAGGGGTGGAGGGGAGGTTAACTTTTCTTCATATTCCTTTGTACCTTTTAACTTTCTGCCTTGTATAAATAAAATACAAAAATAAGCATTTTATATTGGAGGACTTAAGGTTTTCTTTTGGAGCCAGTGGGATGATGTAGATAATATCAGATGCTTTATGCACATCAGGGGCTTACTACCATCCCAGGAGGCACCCTAAAAGACTGTTATCAGCCATTAGACTTGACAGCATTGTGTGCAGGAAAAATTACAGGCTTAAGAATTGAACAGACTTGAGTAAAACTCAGCCTCTTGCTTTCTCATCTAAAAATCTTGGGGGAGAAGGAAAGAAGGACCGCTATTACGAGCTATAAAAAATAAAATGAAAACACGAAATATGGATGTAACAAAGGGCTTCTCCCCTCGCATGACTGTGCAAAGCAGGACTCTGGAAAATGGAAAAATGTGCTATGTTTCAAGTAAGTTTTGACGTCGGGTGAGTTCTCTAGGGCAGCACTCTCCAAGACATATGCAACGCAAGCTGAATGTGTGCTGTTAGGTTTTCTAGTGGCCATGTTAAGAGGAAAAGCACAAAGAATCAGGTGACACTAATTTTAGTAATATGTTTAAATTAACTTTATCCATTTAAAATATACTTTTAGTGTGTATACAGTGTAAAATTATTCCTGGGATATTATATTTTTTCATACCGAGTCTTTTGAAATCATGTGTATTTTACACTTACGGCACACCTCATCTCGGCCGGGCTCTATTCGGACCTCCTCTGGTCCATAGCTACTGGGGCTAACAGCTGCTGTACTGGAGGGTGTGGGCTCTGTGCCAGGAATGACACCATGGAAGGCTCTCAATAACCCAGGCGCCTGGGGCTGGGGCTTAAAGGAGCAAGGTGATGGAGAGGAACCCACGTTTGTCCATTGCAGGCTGTGATTAGGTAACAAAAGCACAGAACATGCTTGAGTAAATAAATAAGGGGCTGAACACTCTGCCCTACGAGGCTGTCCTCCCATCACCCTGAGAAAGGTCAAGTGCTTTCACTGCTATGGCGAAGTGGAAAGGGAACTGGATGGGAGGTGAGGACAGGGGACAGGGAAAGGGCTGGACATTGTCAAATGTGGGTGGCTTCCCCATCACCCACTCTCCTGGGCTTCCTCAGTCTTTGCTGGAAGCTCTTTGTCGGCCCACGCCCTGAATGTTTCTGCTCCTCCGGTCTTGTTCTGAGCTGTCGTCTCCCCCCATGCTGTGCAAGGCTCTCTCCTTATGGCACCAGATCTGTCCATGGGCTCGCTCTGCAGCCCTAAGAGCTCCCCTGAGCCAAAGTCTACTGCACTGAGTCCAGAGTCTTGCCCACATCCCCACTGGACCTGCCCTCCCTGTCTCCCCTCGCATGCCCTCCTCCCGTGAGGCCTCCCTCCGTTGCCTGAGTCATGGTAATAAAAGGTGACTCCTTTCCTTCCTCCCGCTTCCAAATCACCACCAAACCTTGTCAGTTCTGTCTCCCAAATAGCTATCGAATGTCAAGAGAGATTTCTCACTGTATCACGGCAATCGCATCCTAATGGGGTCTCCTGCATCTCATTTTGCGCCTACCCAGTCTGCTCTCTGACTTGCACTCAGCATGTCTTTCTAAAGCTTCAACTCCATCCTGTAACTTTGTGGCCTAAACACGTCCACCTCTCATCTACACCCCTGGATGAAGTCCAGAGTCTGTGTGTGTCCCGAGCCCGGGGCTGAGAACTTGTCTCCCTCCACTTTTGCCCTTATCCTCTGCAGTGGGCTGAAGAGTGAGCCCCCACATCCATGTTTACCTCGAAACTCAGAATGTGACTATTTGGAGATAGGGGCCTTGCAGATGTCATTAAAGATTGAGATGGGTTCATTCTGGATCAGGAGGGTCCTCAATCCAGGGACAATTTTTCCTGGAGGGGAAAACACAAAGGCGCCCATGAAGAAGTTGTCCACGGGAAGACAGAGGCAGGGAGGGATTGGGCTGATGGAGCCACAGACACCAAGGATGGCTGGAGCCACCGGAAGCAGGAAGAAGCAAGGATGCGGAGTCTCCCCTTTAGCCCGCAGAGGGAATATGGCCCTGGCGACACCTTGATTTTGGATTTCTAGCTGTGGAACAGTGGGGGAATACATTTCTGTTGCTTTACTCTACGAAGTCCGTGGTAGATCTCTACAAAATCAGCACACTCTTTTTCAGCTGTAATGAGTAAATGCATTTCTCTATACTTGACCTTCTTTCAGGGTCTTCCCCCGCCCTGCCTACCTTCCCCTTCAGCCTGACTCCCGGAAGCCTCTTTACATGTGTTCCCAGCTGGGTGAGGTGCGTCTCCTCTGCGTCTTCAGAGCACGTGGCACTCTGCGTACCAGTTGCCTCCCTACTTGCCTGCAGCCCTCACTGGACTGGAAGCCCTGTGGTGACAGGGACATCTTGGAGAAACAGCCATGATCCATGCCCCCTCCCCCCGCCCATGCCCAGACAACACCTGGCTACAGAAGGTGCTGAGTAAGCATTTGTGGAATGACTGAACGATCACTCTTCTGTCAACCAGGATTCTTTGTGGGTATTATATCTAGTTATCCTTCCAAAAGGCTTGTAAGTCTTTATTTTTATTTTTATTTTTCCCAATTCAAGACACGGAAACCAAGGCTTAATGGCCTCTGGGGGCTGACCTGAGGGACATAAAGTTCATTCTATTTACAAACCTTTTCATCAATAGGAGTTTCCAAATTTATTTTGGGCTCTTCACAGCCTGGCTCTCAAAGCTGTAGTTTTCACTGTTCAAAGTCCAAAAGTCAAGACTTCGCTGAGGAACGTGCTTATGACATCCGGGGGAAGCAGTGGAGGTCATCGTGATGTTGACTTGTACAGAGCTCCAACCTGCGCGTCCAGACATAGGAAACGTGTGGGAAAGTGCTTGGGCCCTGTCACTGTGATGCTCGTGACTGCCACAGGGGAAGAATTGAGTTTGAAGATCAGAAAATCTTTACCATAGTCCAGGATATCCCTGTAGGCAGCTTTGTGTCCTCAACATCTCTGGGCCAGCTGAAATTGCATTTCTAGGGGAGGGGCCACATCCGTGTTATTAAAAATCCCTGTGCAGGTTCTGCGGCTCAGGGAGGTTTGAAAACGGAGGGAAGAATGGGGCACCTGGAAGCCTGGGGAGCTTAGATAGGAGAGGAATCCCCATGGGGAGAGAAGGCAAAGATGGAGAAGCTGCAGAAGATAAAGGCAAACTTGGCCGAGGTGTAACTGTGCCCTGGGTGGGGACTGGGGAGATCAGTTTCTAGAAGAACAGAGCATCCCCAGAGACTAGTCCCCTGGGCCTCTGTGAACCATCCCACCTACCAAGCCCACTTCTTCCCCATCAGATGCAGTTGTGCCCAGCCCTCACCTTGGCCCCAGTGGGCTCCAGGCCTCGATGGCCACTGGGTCTTGGTTTCTGCTGTCTGCTCCCTACCTCTCCCATCTGCCATGTGAGGTCTGGGCACCTCTCACCTCCTGCCCAGAGCTTCCCTGCACCTCGGCTCTACTGTTCTCCTGGAGGCAGAGCTCCTTCCCCATGAGTCTACACCTGGTACCATTACCCCTGTCCTCGTGGCTCCATGCACCTGCATTGTGTCTCTCGTGCATGTCTCCTGCCCTAAAGAGCTGGGGCAGAGTCCTATAGTGTAAAGGGCATGGGCTTTGGAAGCCCCACACCTGAAAGTGATTTGTCGCCTCGCAATGCACCTGGGAGCAAATGATTAACCCACAGTCCAGCCTCCATTTCTTCGTCCATAAAATGGGAAAGATACCTTCCTCTTAGGGTTCTTGTGAAGATAATGTGAGGCAATGTATGGAATATCCTTGGCATGCAGTAGGTGACTGATAAAACCATGTCGATTAACCAAGGAGCTGGATAATCATTGCCATGGTTGTAACTAAGACCTCGGAGAGCAATTCCCTATTTTCACTTTATAAAAATCTTTTTCAAAGATTTTATTTTTAAGTGGTCTCTCCACCTAATATGTGGCTCAAAGCCCTAACCCCAAAATCAGGAGTCACAAGTTCTTCTGATGGAGCCAGGCAGGCACCCACAGTCGGCCTGAGGGTTTTCATCAGTCTCCTCGCTGCGGGCAGGGAGAAGGAAGATTCAGACAAGTAAGTCATCAAGGCTCACGATGCCCTAGAGGAACACCTGTGGGGCCTTGAGGGCTTCTTGCCTTAGACCCTCTGCTTTCTCTTGCGCCTTGGGTGGACATGACAGGCATAGGGACAACTGTCTCTGTTTTGGCTCTCCTCCTGGGTGGAAAGCAGAGTCCGAAAAGGCTCCCTCCAGGGTGTCAAGAGTTCAAAAAAACCCCAAAAAACCAAAAAACCAAAAAACCTAAAGTAAAACCAATGAATCACTGAAACAGTAATTGGTAAAAGTTTATCATGCTCGCACCAGAAAGTCTGCAGACCAGGAGCACTCAAACCAAAAGAGGGAATGAGGCTCGGAGGTAAATTGCTAAAAGGCAGCTTACGTGGTGCGGAAGCGATTATTCTTCACAATGATGGGTTACAAAATTAGAATTTTCTTTTCTATTTATTTATTTATTTATTTATTTGACAAACGGAGATCACAAGTAGGCAGAGAAACAGGCAGAGAGAGAGGAGGAAGCAGGCTCCCTGCTGAGCAGAGAGCCCGATGCGGGGCTCGATCCCAGGACCCTGGGATCATGACCTGAGCTGAAGGCAGAGGCTTTAACCCACTGAGCCACCCAGGCGCCCCCAAAATTAGAATTTTCTTAAGGGGCGCCTGGGCAGCTCAGTCGGTTAAACTGCCTTCAGCTCAGGTCACGATTCTGGGATTCCTGGATCGAGCCCCGCATCAGGCTCCCTGCCCAGTGGGGCGTCTGCTTCTCCGTCTCCCTCTGCTCCACCCCTCCCCCCATGCTCATCCTTTCTCTCTTACTCACTCTCTCTCACTAAATAAATAAAATATTTTAAAAAGTTTTTTTTTTTTTTTTTTTTCCTAAATGAAGGGGGAACTGGTTGGTAGTTACCTCACATCAATTCTAGAGAACAACGTACGTTTTACTTACACGGTTTTCAGAGACATAAGCAAGAAGTGGCCCAGATAAAGTCAGCTTCTCTTGGCTTGCAAAAAAAAAGCTAAATTAAGCTTTGCACGTGTGACTAAACTGGTTTGGTCTGCTCTGGGAATTTTCAAGTCTGGTCGTCGCTTTTGATTTGAACAGGGGTCTTTTTGATAGAACTCAAGCGTGGAACGTGTGGCTCGTGCTCCCAGCTGCCAGGGACGTGGGAAGGGCCTGTCATGGTTGGCTGCAGCTCCGGTCGTCTTGAAAGGGCCTGGGCTGTGTCATGTTTTGATATGTTGTCCTGTGTCACTGCAGGTGCAGCAATCCCGCTCATGCCATGGGGCGGCGGCGGGATCGGGCACATGCTCTCTGTTTCCATTTCCCCCTTGGGTCCTGTCCGTGCTGGGGCTGCCATCAAGGTCTGGAACAGCACATGTTTTATAGGGATGCATGTCATTTTAGGGAAGGGGTGGAGCTGAAGAGGGGAAGGCTGCAGAAGGGGGGGGCAGGGGAATGTTGGTGTTGGGAACTTTCTGGAAAGACGCTGAGGAGACAGGATCCCCCTGTGTTTCTGCTCTGACTGGCCTGAGACCATACTGATGGGAGACCAGCCAGAGGAGTCAACTCTGAGGCAGCAGAACCCAGAAAGGGGGCGTGGGCCTTGAGGCGGGAGTGGTGGGCGATGGGGCTGGGGGGGCTGGTGCTGGGCTGGCGTACCCCTCACCTGCAGGCCCTGACGGGAAGCCTGTGGAGTTGTCAAGCTGCCATGTCTAGGCTGGGGCCTGGCTTCCTGGGCCAAAAGCAGGCAGCTGAGGAATTTAGTGACATATTTTCAGTACCTTGAATGGGCTCCCCAGGTTTTGGTCAGAGCTGCAGAAATGATCTCATGTGGGTTTTTTTTTTTTTTCTCCCTTTGAATTTTATTCTGAACAGAAGAGATGGCTCTCCCTCCACACCCAAACAGTGTCCCCAACATCTTTTCCTCTCAGGCCCTGGCTGTGTCATGTGGTGAATGGGGTCCACAGCATACCTCCTGCGGCTCCCCTGCCCAGCTGAGGGGTGCGAAGGGAAGCCATCCAGGGCTCCCAGCCCCTCTCCCTGCTGCCAGCCATTCTGCTCCTGAGAGAGCAGCCATCTTTGGGGGATACCCGCTGGCTGGAAGCTGGGGATGGTGGGAGCTGAGAAAGGGGGAAATGCTGCCAATCCTGGGCTTGAGAGAGAGCTGGAAGAAATGAGCCAGTGAATGAGGCTGCTAGGGACAGAGGCAGAATCCAGAAATGTCTTCCAGGACTCCTCCAGCCCCAACCTTGTCCCCTCTCCCTCCAGAGTGTTGAACTGACAGTTTGCTTCCTCTCTTCTGTCCTCCCCTTGCCCAGCTGGGCTGGTGTTTGGGGTGCCTGTATGCCCGGGGGGTCCTTCTGTGGCCAGCTCAACCCCTCACAAGGTCTCCAAGGCCAGAGAGAAGCTGGGAGGTGAGAGGATTGTGGCTTTGAATGGGGAGGAGGAGTGCCAAGAGAAGAGGAAGGAAGAAAAGAGGGTGGTTTGATCTGGTGATTTAACTTGTGTCTGGTGTTTGGCTGCATAGAAATGCACACCGAATGAGGCTCAGCCTCTGACCTCTCACGATTCGAGGTCAAAAGGGTCAGTGCTAACCTAGGCACAAGGGCAGGTGACCAGATAGCCCTTCACACTGGCAACTACTAGGAGGAGAAATGCATGTTGAATTTTTGGGGTCCAATTGAGGGATAAAAGCACGAGCCTGTTTGGGGGACCCTCAGGGAGGGTCCTCTATGGGCTCAGCTGGGGCCAAAGGGAGAGGACAAGTGTCATGGAAGATGTTGGGAGTGGGGGCAGGGGCATTAAACTCACAGGATGTGGCAGGAGAGGGCACCTTCCCTATGTCGGTTCCTCAGATAAGGTCACTGAAGATCCTAAAACACTTTCACCGTCATTATATCATCTCATCTGTGCATAGACCATAGTTTTATTTTTTTAAAGATTTTATTTATTTGGCACAGAGAGAGCGAGCGAGCAGGGGGTAGGGGCAGTGGGAAAGGGAGAAGCAGGCTCCCCGTTGAGCAGGGAGCCCAAAAAGAGGTTCCATTCCAGGACCTTGGGATCATGACCTGAGCCGAAGGCCGACGGCCAATCGACTGAGCCACCCAAGTGCCCCTAGCCCATAGCTTCTTGAGGGCAGGGCTGCTGTTCATAGGTCTTATAGTTCTTGACATGCCTGACACAGATGTTGGCCCAGAGCTGCGTGAATGATCAGCTGAGCTGGGCATAACGGCAGGTGTGCGGAGATAGGAATCCCAGAGTTCTGCCATGGCTCTAGAGTCTAAGAACCATGTTCTTAATTATAAATTTTATCAGCATAGAGCTTTAGTTGTTTTTTTTTTTTTCTAAGAATTTATTTATTATGGAGAGAGAGAGAGAGAGAATGGGCAGGGGGAGTGGCAGAGGGAGAACTAGACTCCTCCCAGCTGAGCAGGGAGCCCGATGTAGGGCTTGATCCCAGGACCTTAAACCAAAGGCTGATGCTCCACTGACTGAGCCAGTCAGGTGCCCTGAGCGTTAGCATTTCTTTGTTTCTTTCTTCTTTTTTTTTTTTTTTTTTTAGATTTTATTTATTTACTTGACAGACAGAGATCACAAGTAGGCAGAGAGGCAGGCAGAGAGAGAGGAAGGGAAGCAGGCTCCCTGCGGAGCAGAGAGCTTCAGGGAGTAGGTCAAAGGTATGGGAATTGGGTCAGAAACAAAGCAGGAGGTGTAAGAAGGGTGTGTTTTCCTCAGGAGATTATCACTGCCAGGATTTGTGATGTCTGGTCACTCCTCTTCCACGGAGGGGGCTTGAGGGCAGAGGCTGGGCCGGGATCTGGTGGAGTCTGAGAGACGCAGCTTTGTCCCTGGGGAGAGAGGATCCCTCAGTGTGCGGCCTCACTGGGAGCCCAGGGGTGCTGAGAAAGCCCTGACACTTTCACTTGGGTGACTCATGAGCCTAGGTGGGGCTGGGGAGAAAGTGGCCAAGTGAAGACTGTGCTTGTTCTGGGCTGCTAGGCCTCCCCAAGAATGACAGGCAGAGAGTCCCTTCCATGGGACTTTTAAAGAATATAAACAATAAACATTCCCCTCTACGCAAACACTCAAGCAAACAAAAGCTGGGGCTTCTCATTGTCCAATTGTCCCCCTGGTCTGGACCCAAGGCAGCTGTCTGGACATTGCCCTTTCTCGGATTAATCTGGAATAACTCCCCCTGTGTCCTCTCTTACCTTCATCCCTCCAACATTGTCCAGAATGTAGAGCCTCAACACTGTTGACATTACAGGTTGGAGACATTCTTGGTTGTGGAGGAGGGGGGTCTCTGTACACTGTATGGTGTTTCCAGCACCCCTGGCTCTACCCACTAGATGCCAGTAGCACGTTGTGAGTGATGATCCCTAAAAATGTCTGTGGACACTGCCAGGTATCCCGTGGGGGCACACAACGGCCCCCACATGAGTAGGACTGATGCACAGTGTAGATACTTAAAGCCTTTAATGCCATTGTCAAAGTTTCAAAATTTACACAGTGTCCTGGTTTTGATTCAAGATAGCCAACGGTACGTTGAATGGGGTCTAGCCAATGGTGTTCAGCAAACTGTGTATGGAATGTGGCATGATAAGAGCAGCTTCCTGGTTCCGCAGCCTAGGGCGGGTGAATTGTCCTTCTGGAGGCTTCTAATCTCTAACCAAAGTACCACAGAACAGCAGAGGTGGCTGCTGGCTGCAGGCAGGCTCCACAGTTACGGGTGATGAAATGCCCGCCAGAGCTGGGAGTTTTTGGAGAAAGTGGCAGTGTGGTAAGGGATTTGCAGCATTATATTGTTACCTTCCCTTTATTAGAAGCTTCATGAAATCAAGCTGTTGGTCTAGCAACTTACCGAGATTGTACAGGCGAGATCTCATTGAAAAACCTGATTTCAAATATTCTGTCCCATCGTTCCCATACAACTTTGAAATATCCCAACTTCGAAGGAATCCCAAAGTGGTGTTTTTCAGCCGGCCTCCCACCCCCAGGGGCAACACGAGAGGACTTTGCTGGACCTTGTGCGTTGCTTTTGGTATCCTTCCGTGTGAGGTACAATCTAGCAGTGAGGCAGGGGCCCTGCTGGCCTCCTGTGCCAAGGTACCACAGGACGTGGATTGTAAATGGGCAAAAGGCACATCCTTGCGTCCTCCAAAGACTCACGACAGGCCCTGTGCGTTGTAAACGTTCCTTATGTTATAGACATTCTTGCCTTAAATGGTTCATGAGTGAAGGGAAAAAGCACTTTACTACGAGATAAGAACTTAGATTCTGGTCCCAAATTTGACATTTCCCCTCTCTGGGTCTCACTTGTCGTATGTGTCACAGGATAGAGCTGAACCAGGTGATTTCTGAGTCTACTTCTAGCTCCGACCTCCTCTCATTCTGGTAATGTCCATGATGCTTAAACAGCTCTCAACTCTCATATATGGCGGGTGTGGAGAAAGCAGTACAGGCAGATGGCGTCCTCTAAGAGCACACAACCTGAGTGCAGAAAACATCAAGGATTTAGGGCCAGATTCCAGGGGTCTGGATCTTTATGAGCTGTGTGATCTTTCCAGAGTTATTTAAGCATGCTATTTCACCATCTATAAAATGAACATAATCACAATACTTAGTCACAGAATGAATAATGTTCCTAGAACAATGCCTGCCATGTAATAAATTCTCATTATCTATTAGTTATTAATCTTATTACAATACACTGTGAGCAACATCATGGTAAAAACACAAACAAAATGCTAGGGAGGACTAAGTGAGGAACGCTACCCAAGCCAATCCGGAAAGAATAGCCTGTGTGCAACTCTGTAGCTCCAACCAAGGAAAAGACTCAGAAACCCAGAACAACCAAGCCAACCCAGTTCCCCAGCATTCCGTATGGTTTGCCTGAGCCAGCCGGATGTTGTCCAGAGGTGGGGAAGTTTGGTTCCCTGCTGTGTCCTCCCCAGGCTCTCTTTGGGTCACTCCAGACTCATGGAGCTGGAAACAGCTGCTTTCAGGGAACAATCAGCTGTATGTTGAAATAATGGAATTTCCTAGCATTTTAATTGTTTATGGTGAACAAATGACCAGTGAGTCAGAGAAATGATATCTACTACTGGTGCTGAGCAAAAACCTGAAGTTTCTGTTCAGTCTTAGTGAAGGCAAAGTCATAACTGTCTTTCACACCTAGGCACAACTCAAACACATCAAATCTGGGGAATTGACAGAGCTGACCCTAATGGCAGGTCACCAACAGAAATGCTGGTCCCGGAGAAGGGGCATGGGCACCCCAGGTAATGAATAAATCCTAAATTTCTCTTGGCTTTGGGCTTTCTTTTGGCTCTTCACTGAATGCAACTATTAAATGCCAAGACAATTAATAGGGAAAAGGACAGTCTTGTCAACAAATGGTGCTGGGACAACTGAATAGCAGGTGTGACAGAATGACATTGGATCCTACCTCACACCATATACAAGAATAAAGTGGACCAGTGGTCTAAATTATGAGCTAAAACTATAAAACTCTTAGAATAAAACATAGGAGTAAATCTTTGTGACTTTGGAGGAGGCAATGGTTTCTTCAGTGTGACACCAGAAACACAAGTAATACGAGAAAAAATAGAGAAATTGGACCTTACCGAAATTTAACACTGTTGTGCTTCAATGGGATAAAATTTAACTGTAAAAAAAGGAATGAAGTACTGCTAAATGTAAAAAGCCAGACAGAAAAGGCCACATATTATACAATTCCATTTCTCTATAATGTCCAGAATAGGTCAAAAGAGACAGAAAGTAGATTGGCAGGTTGCAGAGGCTGGGGGGTGGCGGGGGTGTGGAGTGACTGTTAGTGGATACACATTTTCTTTTAAGGCTGATGAAAATCATCTGGAATTTGGTGGTGGGGCTGGTTGCACAACCTGGCAAATATCCTAAAAATCGCTGAATTGTACACTTTAAAAGGGTGAATTTTATGCTATGTGAATTATAGTGCAAAAAAAAAATGTGGCTGTCAAGTGAGAGCTTTCCCCTTGCCCGCCATACCTTTCCACTCTTTCCTTAGTCTTTTTTCATCTGCATTACCTCAAGCCAAGTGTATCTATTCATTTGTATTCGTCTATTTGCAGCTGATTATCTTTAATATAGCAGAAATTTATTTTGTCCTTGTTCTATGTCATGTTAAATTAACTCATCTCGGGGCACCCGCTGGCTCAGTCCACAGAGCACATAACTTCTGATCTCAGGCTTGTGAGTTCAAGCCCCACATTGGGCATAGAGCTTACTTAAAAAAAAAAAAAAAAGCTCAATTTTTCTATCCTTACAAAATCTTGAACACGTGATGCTGGCATATGCAAGCGATCTCCTCAAGTTACATAACATCTATAAATGTGACAAATGTATATCTTTCACTAAGACATTGATTATAAAGTATTGAATAAAAATTGGTCATCAGCAGAAGGAGGCATTTTACCTTAATAAAATGTATCTTGGAAATTAAAACAACCCTATGGTATGTATGAGAATAATTCTTGTATCTGGAGTGGCTGACAGAGTTTAAGTCTGTGTTAATGATTTCTGTTGACTCTCGCTCGTGGCACCGTATTTCCTCATGTATTTTAAATTTTGGATTGTAAAAGCATGTTTTGCAAGGTTGCATCTGTGAGATTTTTGTGTGGTGTCTGGACAGCAGTGTTGCATTTGAATCTCATGGTGCTTTCAGCCTGAGATTTTAATCTCTTACCAGAGGTAAGGTGGGGGCTTACTGGATCATACAGATAATATAAACTTGAATGTTGAGTCTAGATAAAGACAGAGCCCTCATATAAATTATCAGGGGACATGCTTCCTATCCAGAGCCCTGGACAAGATAGATAAGCTACCATATTATCTCTCTTTGCAAGAGAGCAAATTCTTTTCCTGTCACTTTTTTTTTTCTTTTTCTTCTTCTTTTTTTTTTTTTTAAGTAGGCTCCATACCCAAAATGGGGTTCAGGTGGGGCTTGAACTCACAACTCTGAGATCAAAACCTGAGCTGAGATCAAGAGTCAGATGCTTAACTGACTGAGCCACCCAGGGAACCCCTTTCCTATCACCTTTTTATCAAGGGTATAAGCCTTACAAATTCTTGGCTCTGTGTAGGAATTACAGCTCTGGTACAGGCTTGCCTCAGACCCAGTGTCTGTCCCTGCTGGGCCTTTAACCTGAAGCTCTTTGGGTACCAAGACTGGCCACCCTCCCATCCCACCTCCACTCAAAACGAGCAGCCACAGTATTGGCCTGCTTCCTCCCTTGGTTTCTGTTTTCTCCTTTTTCTTTTTGGTTCTTTAGTAAAAGCTCAGTTAATACAATTGAAAGATATTCATTATCTTTTATCTAGCATTTCTAGGTGTTTTTACAGCAGGAAGGCCTGATGCCATTTATAATAAATATACATTTGGTCTTTATCCGTGGTTCCTGGCTCACAGCTCCCCAAACCCTTGGAATTTCCTGAGCAACAAGAGCAATGGGAGCTTCTTTTATCAAATATTCCCTTTGTCCTCAGTTTCTGAAGTCACTTTAGAGCCATAAAAGTGACATGGCTTGTCTTATTATTCATAAAAAGGCCTTTCCTGGGGGTGCCTGGGTAGGCAGTCAGTTAAGTCTGACTCTTGGTTTTGGCTCAGATTGTGATCTCAGGGTCTAGATCTGAAGCCCTGTGTCAGGCTCCGTGCTCAGTGAGGAGCCTGCTTCTTTCCCTCTCTCTCTGCCCATCCCCCAGTTCATGTGCCTATGTTCTCTCTCTCCCCCCATCCTCTCTCTCTCAAATAAATAAATAAATCTTAAAAAAATTCTTTCCCACCACAGCTGGGTTAATGTTCATGAGAGGACTTTTAGAAAGATCCTAAAGGCGGGGTGCTGGTTGCCAGGGGCACCATCCATGAATAGAGGGGTGGAACTTTCAGTCCCATCCCCTGACTCCTACAGAGGGGTGGAGGTGCGGGAGGTTGAGTCAATCACCAATGGCCAATGATTTAATCAACAATCTTACGTAATGAAACCTCCATGAAATCTAAAAGGAGGGGGTTGGATGGGCACCCTGGGGACTCAGTTATACATCTCACTCTTGGTTTGGGCTAAGATCTAGATCTCACAGTTGGGGAATCAATCAAGCCCCACTTAGGGCTCTGTGCTCAGCGTGGAGTCTGCTAGAGATTCTCTCTTCCTCTCCCTCCCTCTCTCTCTCAAATAAATAAAATCTTTAAAAGGAGGGGGTTGGAGAGCTTTCAGGTTGGTAAGCCAGAATGCTGCCCCATGCCACCAGGCCAGCCCCCAAATGCCAGGGGGACAAAAGTTCCTTTGTCTGCTACCTTGCCCCAGGTATCTCTTCATCCGGCTGCTGATTCATAACCTTTGCTATTGTTTGTAATAAGCCGGTCATCTAGTGAGTAATGGGTTTCCTGAGTTCTCTGAGCCATTCTAGCAAATCAGTTGAACTCAAGGAGGAGGTCATGAATACCTCTGATTTATGGCCTGCCAGTCAAGGAGCATGGGTAACAACCTGGTCTTGCAATTGGCTTCTGAGGTGGAGGGTGGTTTTGTAGGACTGAATCCTTAACCTGTGGGATCTGATGCTGGGTAGACAGAGTCAGAATTGAGTTGAATCCTAGACACCCAGCTGGTGTCAGAGCATTGTTTCGGGGTGTGGAGAACCACCTCCCATGTTGGAATTGGGTGCAGAACCCTTAGAAGTTTTCTAAGTTTTCAAGTCTGCTGCACAACCAGAAATGCATGTTCCTATGGCACAATTTCTCCCTATCAACCTGGCCAAGATAACAAGGGCGTAAGCGAGGATGAGGGAAGGTCTCACATGCTACTGGTGGAAGTTGAACCTGCTACATCAGTTCCCAAGGGAATCTGGCAACAGTAATTTCATCTCTGGGAATTTACCCTATTGAAAGCATCATGGATATGCATAAAGTTTCAGCTTGAAGGATGTTTGTGTCAGTGTAGCATTTCCAAAAATTATCAACTGTTTAAACATTCCAGGCAAGAGGAAGAAAAAAGAAGAAGGGGAAGCATTTATGTCAGGAAAGGAAAACTTTCCGAGAAATTCCCAGCAGATAAGGGCCTAGGGCTCCAGGGACCAACCACACCTCCTGGCCATCCCTTGTTATGAGGAGGGAAACTGGGAAAGGTAGGATTTTTTTTTTTTTTAAATATTGTATTTATTTATTTGACAGAGAGACACAGAGAGAGAGGGAACACAAGCAGGGGGAGGGAGAGAGGGAGAAGCAGGCTTCCCACCAAGCCGGGAGCCTGATGCGGGGCTTGATCCCAGAATCCTGGGATCATGACCTGAGCTGAAGGCAGACGCTTAACGACTGAGCCACCCAGGTGCCCCGGAAAGGTAGGATTTTTATTTGGGTACAAAATCAAAGTATTCTTAACAAGAAAGAAGAGAGGAATGGATACTCTAGTGTTCTTCAATCTGTCCATCTGTTCATCTGTCTGTCCATTTGTCCATCCACTCATCCATCCATCTGTCCACCAACTCTATCGTCCATCTATCTATCATCCATCTATCTATCTATCATCTGTCTGGATGGATAGACATAAATTCATCAGAGTATATTCCTAGTTGGTAGAATTTTATTTATTTATTTTTAAGATATTTATTCATTTGTCAGAGAAAGAGAGCATACAAGCTGGGGTAGCTGCAGGGAGAGGGAGAAAGCAGGCTCCCTGCTGAGCAAGAAGCCTGATGCATGACTTGATCCCAGGACCCTGAGATCATGACCTGAGCAAAAGAAAGGCACTTAACTGAGCCACTGAGGTGTCCCAAGTCGGTAGAGTTTCAAAGGTGATTTTTCCTTTATTTTTGTATATTTGATATTCTATTTTCAGTGAAGATGTATTATTTTTTTAAAAGATTTTATTTGTTTATTTGATGGAGACAGAGATCACAAGTAGGCAGAGAGGCAGGCAGAGAGGGGGAAGCAGCTCCTCACTGAGCAGAGAGCCCAATGCGGGGCTCGATCCCAGGACCCTGAGATCATGACCCGGGCTGAAGACAGAGGCTTAACCCACTGAGCCACCCAGGTGCCCCAAAGATGGATTGTTTTTATAAAAAGAAAAATTCATTTAAAAGAGTTGACAGTCGAGGACCGGACGGCACATGGTAGAATCGGTACCCAAACCAGGTTTGGTGCCAGAGAAGCTGTGAGAAACAGAGAACCAAAATATCTCAAGAAGAGAGTTTATGGAGACAGCAACTGTGGTTTGTAGGGCATTCTGGTTGTTCTTGGTGGGCTGTTGTTGAATTTAGGGAGAGTCAAAATATTGCCTGATGTCTTTTTTTTTTTTTTTTAAATTTTTTTTTTAATTATTTGAGAGAGAGAGAGAGAGAGAGAGAGAGAGAGTGTGCTCACAGGTGCACAAAAGCCAGTGGAAGGGAGGGAGGGAGAGAACAAGGTTGGTGGGGAGAGAAGAATAGGGGAAGGAGAAGGACAAGCAGACTCTGTGCTGAGCACAGAGCCAGACACAGGGCTTAGTTCAAGACCTAAGCTGAAACCAAGAGTCAGATGCTTAATCGACTGAGCCACCCAGGTGCCCCAAAATATTGTCTGATATCTTAAAGATGCTGCCTAACCTATTTGGAATTTATAGAACAGAAGGTAGCACTCTGCCACTGCTACAGGCTGCCCACTTATGAAGCTAAAACATCTTGTTATGCGTAGATTTTGCCAACACCCAGGTGGCCGTCTGACACTGCATATGGCTCCTCATCTCCGCTCATGAGTTGGTTCACACTGTTCCAAGACCTCCTTACTGTGGTGTTCAGCCTCAGAAGACACACCAGAGGTGCCCTCCCCAAGAGAAGAAGGCCATATGGCTATTAGTATCATAGCAACTGCTTGGTCTTGGACTTCTCTGGCCCCAGAAGGACAAACAAAATGTGCCGGGGACTCAGAGAAGCACCGTTCTCCCCCTTTACCTGCGATGAAGCGGAGGATGACAGAACCATTGACTGAGTTTGCTGTATTTCATCACCCTGTCCTGAAAACCACTTCACAAGGTGGACACATATGAATAAGAAAACCAAGGCTCAGGCTGGTTAAGTAACTTGTCTAAGATCCCACAGCCAAGAAAGACAAGGAGAGAATGACAACAGGTTGTCTGGACCTGGAGTCCATGTTCACGATCATTACGTCCTCCTACTCATGACATGACCAGCCACCTGGTTTGCTCTGGACAGTCCTGGCTTCAGCATTTAAAGCCCCCCATCTTGAGCAGCCCTTCCGTCTCAGGCAAACCCAGATGGTGGGTCACCTGGGCTGCTCTCCTTTCTCTCCTCCAATCCAAATCCTTTCAGTCTGAAGCCCACTCCTCATCTTCCCTCTTCTCTGAAGGCCTTCCTGACCTCCACTGAGCCCTGAGTGTGTGTTCTTCACGCGTGGATGCCTTCAGTGCCCACCTAGCTGCTGTCGAGGCTGGCTGTTTTCTATAGTGCTTAGGGCACCAATGGACACATAATTAATACCAAAGGAAAAAAAATTCTAGTGAAATTAATGAGTGCATGAACTATTAACATCACCTAAAGCAAAGACTTGCAGAGCATTTGTTATGAGTCAGGCATGGTTAGGTGCTGTGGGAAATGAATAAGTGATTCTAATTACATAAATAGTGAATTAATGCAAATAACTGAATTACGTACTGGGATAGGGGCCTGTGCTGTTGGTGATGTCAATGAAGATTAATAAGGGATGTTGCATCACAGGCTTGATGTCTGGAAAAACACCAGTGCGACCGAGAGCAGCAACGCCACTCTGCTTCAGTAGGTCCTCTAGTTTCTAAACTTTCTCACTCACATGATCTCATTCCTCTGACTCCAAGCAGGCATGGGAGATAAGCAAAGGAGACATGCAAAGCCCCATTTTATAGGCAAGAAAAGCGAGTCAGAAAGCCACGCCTGTGATCTAAGTCCACAATTAAACAGTGGAGTTTTTCCAGGCCATGCAAAGCTCACTATTGTCTTCCATGGTCTGCGTAACTTTCTAAATACTTGAATTTCAGGGCAATGTTTAAAGACTGGGAGATTTCACATAAGAACCTGGATTTCTGGGGAGCCTGGGTGGCTCAGTGGGTTAAAACCTCTGCCTATGGCTCGGCTCGGGTCATGGTCCCAGAGTTCTGGGATGGAGCCCCGCATCGGGCTCTCTGCTCAGCGGGGAGCCTGCTTCCTCCCCTCTCTCTCTGCCTGCCTCTCTGACTACTTGTGATCTCTGTCTGTGAAATTAATGAATAAAATCTTAAAAAAAAAAAAGAAAAAAGTAATTAAAAAAAAAAGGAACCTGGATTTCTGGTTTGTTTGTTTTTAAATTTTTAAAAATTTTTAAAAAATATTTTTATTTTTATAAAAAACATATATATATTGTATTATTAAACATACATAAAATGTATTATTAGCCCCAGGGGTACAGGTCTGTGAATCTCCAGGTTTACACATTTCACAGCACTCACCATAGCACATATCCTCCCCAATGTCCATAACCACACCACCCTCTCCCTACCCCCCTCCCCCCGGCAACCCTCAGTTTGTTTTGTGAGATTAAGAGTCTCTTATGGTTTGTCTCCCTCCCAATCCCATCTTGTTTCATTTATTCTTTTCCAACATCACAATTCCAGACTTCAAGCTCTATTACAAAGCTGTCATCATCAAGACAGTATGGTACTGGCACAAAAACATACACATAGATCAATGGAACAGAATAAAGAGTGCAGAAATAGACCCTCAACTCTACGGTCAACTAATCTTCGACAAAGCTGGTTTGCTCTGACAAATGAAAGATGGGATATCCCTCGGTTCTCAACAATGGCTGTCACTTTGGATGAGGCATTGACTCTCCAGTTCTTTCACTTCCAGGACCTTTTAGGCTTATGCCAAGACCATTGAGGCATCAAAACAAAAAGACCGGACAGTAAGGACGGTATCTCCAGTGCAAGAAATCTGTGGTTACAAGTAGCCTCAGTGTCTCCCTGGGATTGTTCCAAACAATCAAGGACACATATGGGACTGGCCACATCTACCCAGGCCTCGGGCACACCTTTCTCCTCCAGGAATCTAGAAGCTGTCCTTGACTTCTGCCTCGCTGTTGTCAGTTTCCCTCTGTCATCTAATTGGCAAAGTCATAAGATGACTTCTGATTTTCTTTCCCAGTTAGCATTCTCCATCAGTAAATGGCAACTTCATTTGTATATTTGTTCTGGCCCAAACCATGGAGTCCATTCTTGCCTGTCTCATATCCCACCTCAGCAAACCTTGGCTCTGCCTTAGAAATAAATCCTGGAACTGCCTACTTCTTCTGTGCTCCAGCAGACCACCCTGAGCCTGCTTGGACCACTTAGTAGCCTCGTCATTGTTCTTCCTGATTCCACCACTACCCTGCTGCTGTCTTTTCTCAAAAGTGGCCACTTCATTAAATTATAAGCAAGATCATATTCCTCTGTTCAAATCCCTCTGGAGTTTGCCAATGGAGTAAATCTCCACTGCAAATTTCCTTAACGTGGCTCCCGGCTACTCTCTACCTTCATCTCCACCTTTCTCCTCCCTGTTCATTCTGTGGTAGCCATACTGCTTCCTGTGCCCACCCCACTGATCTTTGAACACAACAAGCACATTACTGCCCAGCATCTTTGTACTTGCTGGTGGTTTCAATTATGTAAAGCAGTATAACAGATCACCCAACACTTAGTGGCTTTGAACAGTAACAATCATCCATTATCTCTTGGGATTCTGAGATGGAAACCAGGAGCAGCTTATCTGGGTGGTTCTGGCTTATGATATTTCATGAGGCTACCGTCAGATGTTGGCAAGGACAAGTCATCTGAAGTTGAGTGGGTTGGGGGGAATCTACTTCCCAGGGGCCTCACCCACATGGCTGGCCAGTTAGTGCTGGCTGTTGGCGAGAGGTCTCTCAGTTCCTTATCACGTGGACCTCTCCACAGGTTTGTAAGATGTCTTGACACGAAGGTTGGATCCCTTCAGAGTGGCATAGCCAAGAGAGCAAGGTAGAACCTACAGAGCCTCCTGTGGCAGCCTCGGACAGTCACACACTATCACTTCTGCTGTGTTCTGCTGGTCCTGCAGAGCTACATAGGGGTGGGCGCCCAGGAGGCCGAGATCACTGGCGGCATCTTGGAGGCTGCCATGACGCCAATGTCTCTAGCTGTTGTGCTCTTCCTTCAGTAACTCCAGGGCTAACTTCTGTGTTCCCTTAAGATCCTTGTCCATAATAGTCCTTATCAGAGAGGTCTTTACAGACCACCCCTTATAAAATTACACCCCCTCCCCTTGACATTCTTATCCTGCTTTACTTCTCTTCACAGCACTTATGATACCCAAAATGTTTTGTTAGGTCTAGTGTTTGTCTCTTGACAGTAGAATGAACCCCTAGAATGGACACCAGTGTGTGGTGCATGGAAAGTACTTGATATTCTTCAAATTAATGAATAACCTCTAATGCATTAAATATTTGTTGAAAGAAGGAAATCTTACTTCTTTAAATATACTTCCTCACTTCACATCAGGGTACACACGATCAACATGGTTTAGCACTATTGATCTTGACCTTGATCACCTGGCCGAGATGGGTTTGTCTGGTTCTCCACTGTAAAGGCCCCAGGTTTTCCCCTTTCCCATTCTGCCCCCATTGGAAGGAGCTCACTGTGTGTTGCTCATACTTCAGGGTGGGGGAGTTATGCTCCCCTCCCTGAGGATGGATGGTCTGCATAATTTATTTGGAATTCTTCTGTCAAGATTTGTCTCTTCTTCCTCATTTACTTATTCAATTTTTTTTTTATCAGCATGGATTCATAGATATATATTTTATACTTTGGGTTATAATCCAATGATAGTTGATTTTATTGCTCAAACTGCTTCAGCTCTGGCCATAGAGAGCTCTTTCCGTTGACTTCTGTATTCCTTGGACATATTCCTATGCACGTGCGAGGGGTTTGTTTTGTTTGTTTTTGTGTTTTATTTATTTTTCTTTTTAACATTTCCTTATTTTTTTGGCACTGCAAGATGCTCTAGGCTCTTCTTGTTTATTTCTTGCCCCAGGCATAATGTCTCCAAAGAGCTCTGGTTCCTTTTACTGGAGCATAGTTATTAGAAACGAAGACGTGCGAGTGTCCTTTGAAGGCTCCTACCATTTCCTCAGGCCTAGTTCTTGCTAGACCACCGGCTCCCTTAGTGGTGCCCTGACCACCACCCACGGTATTGCTTCTACATTTGCTCTGTCCACCCTTCTCGTTCCTCCCTCAGCAGGCAGCAGCCTTCTACGTCATACATCTGAGTGCGTAGAGAATTTATCAGATGCCATTGCTCTCAGGTTGAGGTTGGAACTGCTCTGCACGGTGTCAGACTCCCTTTCTGACCTGGCTCCTACCCACCTCCCGGCCTTGTATCTTCCCGTCGCCACAACCTGGAGGCTGCATCCAGGCCAACCAGAACTTGCTTTCATCTCTGTGTCTTTACTCTCTTCCCCACAGGATTTTCCCATGACTGGGAGACAAACCCTTAGCCCAGGAAGTGTTTGGTACTATTAAAGCATCTCTCTGTCTTTTCTTTTGTTTGGAATTGAAATATAAAAGGTCCCTATGATATGAAAAGCAAATATTTGGTCTTTTCCCCTGGCTCCTGGCACCCAGCTCCTAAATCCCTTGGAATTTCCTGGGTAATAGGATTGTCTTTTGTTCTAATCAGGCCACTCTTGGTGGGCCCCTAGGTAGCTTCAGGATCAGGGCTGGTCACCAGAAAGACCCAGGCGTGATTAGAGGGTTGGAACTTTAAGCGCCGTGCCACCTTCCAACCTCTAGGGAGGAAAGAGGGCCAGGAGATTGAATGAATAACTAATGGTCAGTGATTAACTCAATCATGGCTACGTAATGAAACTTCCATAAAAACCCACAAACGGGGTGCCTGACTGGTTCAGTCAGTGGAGTGTGTCACTCTCGATCCTGGGCTTGTAAGTTTGAGCCCCACATTAGGTGTAGAGATTACTTAAAAAAATAAAATCTTAAAAAAACCCCAAACCCATAAACAGTGGGATCTGAAGGGCTTCTGGGTTGATAACATGGTAACACACCATGGTGCTGGGGGTAATGTGCCCAGAAAGGGGGTGCTGGAAGCTCCCATTCCTCGCCCTACTCATCTCTTCTATTTGGCTGTAATAACCTTTATAGGAAACCAGTCAATGTAAGTAAAGCGATTTCCTGAGTTCTGTGTTCTGTTCTAGCAAATTACCAAAACCGAGGAGGGGGTCATAAGGACCCCTGATTCACAGCTGCTCCGTGAGAGGCATAGGTGACAACGTGGGATTGGGGACAGTCTTGTAGGACTACGTTCCTTAACCTGCGAGGTCTGTGCTAACTCCGGTAGTCTGTGCCAGAACTGGAATTGAATTGTAGGCCACCCAGCTGCTGTCTCAGGAGCTGGAGAATCAGATGATATGGGGAAAACTCCCGCATATTTGTTTCCAGAAGTGTTGAAAGTAAAAACGGTTCACCGCCCTGCTGCTAGTTTGCTGTGGTCCAAACTCCGTGATATGGTCTAGAAACGTGTGTGCACGTGTGTGTTTGTGTGCACGTGTGTGTGCATGTGTATGTGAGGCATGTGTGCATGCATGCGGTGGGCACGGGGCTGAGCTGGTCTTGCCTTTTACTCCCTGGACTTGTGTCTCATGAAGGGAGACACTTGTAATCCTTATGGTGTCAGCATCTGGGCACGCCCTTGCAACACAGGAGATTGTCAAGTATTTGTTTCTTAAATCATTAGCAGGATGAATAGCTAAACCACAACAACAAAAAAATGATTAAATGTAAGAATGGGTAAATGAACAGATAGACGAACTGGTTGTCTCTTTCTTATTTGCCCTCTGGGTCAAGAGTGGTTTCCAGATACTGACATTTTTTTTTTTTTTAAGATTTTATTTATTTACTTGACAGAGAGACACAGCGAGAAAGGGAACACAAGCAGGGGAAGTGGGAGAGGGAGAAGCAGGCTTTCCGCTGAGCAGGGAGCCCTACTTGGGGCTCGATCCCGGGACCCGGGGATCATGACCTGAGCTGAAGGCAGATGCATAACGACTGAGCCACCCAAAAGCCCCTCCAGATACTGACATTTTGGACACTGTTCAGGACTGAAGGGAATTTTGAACACCACAGTAGTCCACTGGGCACATACATGGACATGAACACTTGTGCACTGGTGGGCATCAGCTCTCCTTTCTCCATGGTATACCAGTGGGGAAAGTGGAGTGCAGCGTGTGAGAAGCCTGCGTTAAGCTCATGCCTGGGGGGGGTGCTTCTTGGGAAAATGAGGTTTTCTTTGTGGCTTAATTAGAAGCAGCGCCTTCAAAGGCCATACAACTCCTCAGATGCTTATTTCCAGCTCACCAGGCATATGGGAGGACTGCGTGGGACTTTGAGGAGGACTTGAGGTGGGACTTTGAGTGCTGGGATCTGAACAGGTGGAGAGGAACGTGAGGGAGGCTGGGGGAGACGGTGGAGAAGGGTCCCAACAGGGGTGGGAGGCAGGAAGGTGGGGTCTTGGGCCCTTTAGGAAAAGGCCTTGAATGCCAGGTGAGGAGCTGAAGTTTTTGCTAGAGAATTCTTTTATTTTTTTTTTTAAAGATTTATTTATTTATTTCAGTGCCTGAGATCATGACCTGAGCCAAAATCAAGAGTCAGAAGCCTAAATGACTGAGACACTCAGGCACCTCCTCCCCAGAGAACTCTTTTAAAACAGATCATCAACAAAGAAATACACCGTTATTTCTTATTTTAAAGTAATAAATATTAATTGCAAAAATATCGAATGCTATGGGAACGAATAAAGACAAAAAAATCACACGTCAGCGCATCACCCAGAAAAAGCGATCGTTAACCATTTGGTGTTTTCCCTCCAGTAATTTTTAGATGCAGTCATATGTGTATGGTGGTTTATGACTTATTTTTAAAATGTAATTAATAATTAAAAAAGAAAAACGAAAAAAATTTAAAAAAATAAAATGTAATCAACATACACAAGAAACAACAGGAGTTGGCGAGGATGTGGAGAGAGAGGAATCGTCTCGCGCTGTTGGTGGGAATGCGAAGTCATGCAAACAGTGTGGCATTTCCTCAAAGCTAAAAATAGAGCCACCTTACCATCCAGTAATTGTCCTACTGGGTATTTACCTGAAAAATACAAAAACACTAATTCAAAGGGATACACGCTTTGTTTATAGCAGCATTATTTACAATAGCCAAACGACGGTGACTGCCCAAGTGTCCATCGATAGGCGAATGGAAAGGAAGATGTGGGATATGCACGATATACAGTGGGATATCGTTCAGCCATAAAAAAAGAATGAAATCTTGCCAAGCGTGACAGCGTGGATGGAGCCAGAGAGTCTAACACTGAGTGAAATAAGTCAGTCAGAGAAAGACAAATACCATATGGTTTTTCTCCTATGTGGAATTTAAGAAACAAAACAAATAAAAAGGAGAGAGAGAGAGAAGTAAACCAAGAACAGTGTGTTAACTACAGAGAATGGACTGACGGTTATTAGCGGGGAGGGGGATTGGGGGATGGGGGAAAAGGTGATGGGGACTAAGGAGAGCACTTGTTTTGTTTTGTTTCATTTTAAAAAATATTTTATTTATTTATTTGACAGAGAGAGATGCAGTGAGAGAGGGAACACAAGTAGGGGGAGTGGGAGAGGGAGAAACAGGCTTCCCGCTGAGCAGGGAGCCTGATGCTGGGCTTGATCCCAGAACAGTGGGATCATGACCTGAGCCAAAGGCAGACGCCGAATGACTGAGCCACCCCGGCACCCCTAAGGAGAGCACTTGTGACAAGCACTGGGGGATATATGGGAATGGTGAGTCACTATATCATACACCTGAAATTAATGTAACATGGTATGTTAACTAACTGGAATTAAAATAAAAACTTTAAAAAAAGACATGGATGTGTCATTTTTTTAAAAAATAATACATTGTGAGCATTTCCTATGAAGCAAACGATCTTTTAAAACGTGATTTTTAAAGGCTGCGTAGGATTCTGTCTATAATTTATTTAAACAATGTCCTATTAGTGGTATCTGATTTTTGTAAATTTTCAAACTATAAATGATGCCCAATGGCATTCTTATATATGCACATCTATGTGCACCTCTGATTATCTCAAGGATAAATTTCCAGATACAAATCAAAACCACAATGAGAAAAAAAAAATGCCACAATGAGATACCACCTCACACCAGTCAGAATGGCTAAAATTAACAAGTCAGGAAATGGCAGATGCTGGCCAGGATGCAGAGAAAAGGAAACCCTCCTACACTGTTGGTGGGAATGCAAGCTGGTACAACCACTCTGGAAAACAGCATGGAGGTTCCTCAAAAAGTTGAAAATAGAGCTACCCTACAACCCAGCAATCGCACTACTGGGTATTTACCCTAAAGATACAAATGTAGTGATCCGAAGGGGCACATGCACCCGAAGGTTTATAGCAGCAATGTCCACAATAGCCAAACTATGGAAAGAACCTAGATGTCCATCAACAGATGAATGGATAAAGAAGATGTGGTATGTATATACAATGGAATACTATGCAGCCATCAAAGAAATGAAATCTTGCCATTTGCGACTACGTGGATGGAACTAGAGGGTATTATGCTTAGTGAAATAAGTCAATCAGAGACAGACAATTATCACATGATCTCCCTGATATGAGGAAGTTGAGAGGCAGTATGGGGGGGGGTTGGGGGGTAGGAAAGGAGTAAATGAAACAAGATGGGATCGGGAGGGAGACAAATCATGAGACTCTTTTTTTTTTTTTTTTTTTTATTTGACAGACAGAGATTACAAGTAGGCAGAGAGGCAGTCAGAGAGAGAGAGAGGAGAAAGCAGGCTCCCTGCTGAGCAGAGAGCCCGATATGGGGCTCGATCCCAGGACCCTGAGATCATGACCTGAGCCGAAGGCAGAGGCTTTAACCCACTGAGCCATCCAGGTGCCCCAATTCAGGGATTTTTATATGAGGAGAGTTTTATTGCAGTTTCAGACAGTGATTACATTAAAGCCCAATATTCCTGTCTTTAAAGGCCCCGCCCCCACCCTCTACTCACTTCCATAGTTCCAGCCCCCATAGACCTGCTCCAGCCACCTCTCTCCCATGCTCAACTCTCCCTCCCTCCCTCCCTCTCTCACCCTCTCTGTCTCCCTCTTTCCCCTCCTGTGTTCTCTCTCCCCCTTCCCCACATGCAGAACAGGCATGTGGATAAGGATTCCCATATCACAGAGGCTGCGGATGTCCGTCTGCTCATATGCGGACTGGAGGCAGAGGCCACTGGCTTCCCAACTCACTCGTGGTCTGAGCTGGCCGAGCTGGCCGAGCCGGTGGCCTCCGTCCGAGGAGGAAGACAGCTCTGCGGTGTGTGGCCCTCGGAGGCTGCCAGTTCCAGCTTCCATCACTCTCTTGCCTCGCAACCTCGCTCTCCTGTTTCCTCGCCTGCCAAGTGCCCTGTGCACTGGGCAGAGTTGTTTAAAGACGGGATGAGTAGCGGGTGATGATGATGAATCTTGCAAACTGTGAATAACTTGAGATCTGGTTAGGACTAGTCTTTAAAGAGTCTTTACAGGGGAGGCAAACTACTAAGCCTGAAACAGTAAGAAACCAAAGCCAAGGTCTGGGTAAGAAAGAACTTTAGGAGGATGTAGAGGTGTATTGCACACTGCAAGTTGTGTTTCTTGATGACCTGTTGGGATGTGGGTGGTTAGTAGGGTCCGGGCAGTGTGCCTCGAGGGGTCATGGCCTGGACAGCCCCCAGAGCCAGACCTTCTGCTTCAGACCCTAACATCACCAACCATCAGTCACGTGACCGTGGGTGGGACATGTAGCCTCTCTCTGCCTCCACTCCCTTCCCTGTGACATGGGCCTAATGATACCCATCTCAGAGAAGTAAGTGAATTCATTCATGTGAAGTACTTAAAAGAGTGTCCGGTACTTAATAAGTGCTCAGGAAATGGGCTCTCTCACGATCATCTGACACAGTCGTCCTGGCCTTGTTCTAACTACTTGTGTGATCTTAGGCAGATGATTTCACACTCCTGTGAGGAGAGGACGTGTTGAACTTCTGGTCCAGTGGGGTTCTCAGTATTGGCACCATTGGTATTTTGGGCCAGATAATCCTTTCCTGTGGGTGGTGGCCCTGCGCACGGCCCAATCACTAGATGCAGGGGCCCAGCTGCCCCGGTCGAGAACACTGGACTAGGAGCAGAGTGCCCGGGCTAGGGGTCCCGACGATGACTTTTGAGGAGTCTGTGAACCTCCTGAATATTGTATATGAACTCGTGTGTGTTGGGGTGTGTGTGTGTGTGTGTGTGCATGTGCGTGCGCGTGCCTGCTTGTGTGAGGCACACGAGTAAGCCCATGAGTGCATTTTTCTCAGAAGAGATCCCCAGTTTTTACTGGTGTGCCAAGGCAGTCTGTGACCCCAAAGAAGCCAAAACCACCAGTCTTGAGCCCCTTCTAGCTCTGAAGTTATGCTAGTCTATGCTCATCTAAAAGGAGGTGATTTTTAGATGAGCACCATGTTCCTCTGGTCCCCGTGGGAAGCTCAATGGTTTTTCCCTCCGAGGCTTTCTGATAACCCGTTGCCTCCAACCCCCCTTTCTCCTCCACAAAGCTTCTCCTTACTCTCCCATGTCAGTGACTTCAGGGGCTTTTCCTGGAAGGTCTGAGTGTACTCTCCAAAGAGCCAGCCGCCCCATGCCAGCTCTCCCTCTGGGCCCTCTGAGCTGGATGCTCATGGCAGTGGTGGGTGGGAAGGAAGGAGGAGGAATAGGACTGAAAAGACATAGGAGGAGGGTGTCCTTGGTCTTATGCTGGCTTTGTTCATGCCCTTTCCTTGTTGGTGGTCCTGTCCTTGTCATCCTGGGTGAAGCCTGGAACGGCATCAGCTTCTTGCCTGAGACCGCCCTCCTGGAAGACGAATATTTATGTTGCTGCTGGGGTGAGGAATGAACGTATTATGTTCTTTGTTCTCAGCCAGGCTCAGCCCTGGACCTCTTCTTGCCGTGGCATCAGATTGAATACTCTTGAGTATTCCATTAAGAATTTGGCTCTTACCCAAGGAAACCTGTTCTCCTTTTCTATAGAATCAGAACCTCCGTTTGGAGTGGATCAGGAGTGGAGGAAAGGGAAAGAAGGGCCAGGCACTCAAAAGGTTTCTGGCTTAAAAAAGAAAGAAAGAAAATGTTTCTGGCTGTGTCCTAGTTTAAATGAATGAATGGTAAGTAGGATGAGAAGAGCAACTTCATTCAAATACGATACTGCTGGTGTAGGTCACCTTCTAAGGTGCTGGAGCCCCAAAGGCACACTGCTGGATGTTCCAGCTTCCTGTTCCCACAGGGAGGGAGTGGATGGAAAGCACCTGCCATTGTCAAGGCTCTTGCTCTCCCTTTTCTTCCCACTTTTGCCTTAAGGGATGGCTTAGAAGGACTTAGAAGGACTAGAAGGACTTAGAAGGACTCCCTCCAGGTGAGTCCAAACCTGAAGTATTTACAAGGCATTGAGACCGAAAAAAGGCAGATGTAGACCTGGAAGCAGGCTTGGGTGTCTGTCCGAGGCAGCTGGCCCTGTGATTCTCTGCACCCATTGTTGCTTTAACAATCCAGGACTCTTCTGTCCACAACACGGCTGGGTCATGTAGGCATGAGGCAATCTGGATTTGCAGAATGGGTGAATAGAGGTGTGATTGTTCACTTTGCAGTTTAATCTTCACTGGTAGGAAAGTAGTTACTAAAAGGTTTTTATTTATTTATTTAGTTGGTTGGTTGGTTGGCTCCATGTCCAGTATGGAGCCCAACAATGGGGCTTGAACTCATGATCCTGAGATCATCTGATCAAGAGTCAGATGCTCAACCAACTGAGCCACCCAGGAACCCTATCATTAAAAGGTGTTTAAAGGCAACTCCCTTACAGGAACATTTGATAAGGTTTGATGTCCAATAGTCCCAGTGCGCAACATTCTTTACAGTGTGAAGACTCAAGACACTTCAGCTTCCAACAGCATCACCACCCTCAACCAGGACTTATAGGATGCCCAAGGGATTTCCGAGGCTGGCGCTTCTGGAGTTTTCTGGGTTCACATAATAGGTCTATGGCACCTTACACAAGAGAAGGGAGGGAGCTATGGGATGTTTGTCAGGCTCCCTTCCCCCTGCCTGGGAAATTAGGGCAATGTGACAGAGTATGCTCAGAACGGTTGTTAGAATCAAAAGAGACCCTAGACATGAAAAGAGAGTTTTTCCATGGTGGCGTTCAAGGTGCGGCTAGAATAATACACAGATCTGATGGTACATGGTGTTAACTTATCCAAAAGGCTCAGTGCCACAGAAGAGATGAAGGGAAAAAACAATCATTACAGGGCAGTCAAAATAAGCATATTAAAGCTACGGAATGTGTTTTATGTGAGAGGTGCTATACATATTTTACATATATATAAATACGTATTTACATATGACAAGGCCTGTACAGACATAATTTCCTTTAATCCCCATCTGTGACCTAGTCATTACCGCCACCGCTGATGGGAGAGGAAACGAAAGCTTGCATCCAGCTTACAGACAGGCATTCCAGAGCCCACGTGCACGTGCATACGGCTACAGGAACACAGGAACGCCCCTCACCGCAGCCTGGATCCCCTCGGTACATTGCTTCCATGGTTCTCGCAAGTTGGTAGCTGGGTCTCCAGCCTGCCGCAAACCAGGAGGTGGTGCAGAGCAGGGAGGTTGTGTGGTAAGGAGAGGAGGTCGACAGCCCCACAGGGGGTGCAGGGACAGCAGGTCTAGGAAAACAGGCCTAACAACCAAAAAGGCAGAGTGATCAGGGCTGGTTAGTGTAGGGAAGAGCCCTATCACCTTCATGTCATCAACCCTCAGGGGAATCCTGTGTCCCTGTGTCCCAGGCCAGCACGAGAGGGTGGGTTCATCACAGATGTGCTAACTTATGCCAAACATATTTCATTTAACAAGATAAGAGAGTGTGTGCACTCATCAATGAGAGTTCCCTGAAAGCTGGGTTGAACACAGAGGCTGCCGCAAGAGTGAGGGCTTTGGTGGCAGGGTTAGGGAGAGGAGTACACTGGAGAAAAGACACAGCAGGGAGAGTCGGGGAAGCACCTCCCCCAACCCCACCGACAATGAGCCTCTGAGTTTTGCCAAGGGTTCTCCCTGAAGGTTCGATCTCCTGCTCACTTTACCCTCTTGCCTTCTCTTCTGGTTCCTGGATGACTCTGGGCTGTAGGACCTGGCACCATGATGTCTTCAGGCAAGGTCCATTAGTCAACACTTGGGGCTTCCTTGGTTCAGACTGGGATCCCAAGTTATGCTTCCCTTATTCTTCTGCCCAAATGACCTCCATGTCCAGGGAGGTCTCTAGGATCAGGCTAGCCCCACTCTTTGTGAACAAAATGACTTACAGGGCCAATAATAAGGTTCTTGTGAGGACAAAATGAGGTGATACATGCAAAGTTTCTAGTACAATGTCTGCCATGAAGTAAGCACCAAATAAAAATGAGTTGTTATTTAAAAAAAGAATAATTATTATTTCCAGCGGGGCTGAAGACTACAGCACTTGAGACTATACTGAGCAGACATAGCTAATGCAATTGTACCCTCTTCAGAAGTAAAGAAATTGGATAAGCAGGAGAGTGTTGTAATAAAATGAGTATTTTCTGACCTCAGACTTAGGGAAGCTGGGGCGGCATCATTTGATGCCTATGACCAGAAAGTAAGGTTTATGTTCTCATGCCAACCCAGAGATTAATGCCATAGCCTCGAATGAATTAGCCGTATCCCTCTAATCTGGAATCAGAATGATACCATCTACCTCCTTGGGTGGGATGAGAACACGGACTGTCTGGGAATCCAAGGGTTTGAAGATCCAAGGGGAGATTTGTAGAGTAGATATCTCTCCCCTCTGGTCTTGTCCACAACTAGCCCAGACTTGACCTGACACCCAAGAATGAAGGAGATCCTACTTTATGTAACCAGCAGAGTCATGAAGACCAACTGAAAAGTACATGGGAGAGCAGGATTTGGGGTGAGCGAGAACTTGTATGGGATGAGAGCAGAGCTTTTGGATTAAAATGGTGAATCAGAGGCTTTGGGGGATTAGCTTATTTGACGTTTTTGGCAAACCCACCACAACAAGACTCTGGGAGCCCCCATAAAAACAGGAACTAACTATGAATTAGGATTTTCCAGAGAAACAGAACCAACGGGATGTCTCTATCTCTGTGTCTGTATCTATCTTCTACAGAGGGAGATTTATTTTAAGGAACTGGCTCATGCAGTTGCAGAGCCTGGGGAGTCCAAAATCTGCAGGGTAGGCCAGCAGGCTGGAACCCCAGTGAAGAGTTTGAGTCTGAGTCCAATTCTGCTGGTAGAATTCATTCTTGCTCAGGAGGGATCAGACCTTGTTTTATTAAGTCTTTCAATTGATAGGATGAAGTCCAATCATCTTATGGAGGGTAATCTGTGTACACAAAGTCTACCAACTTAGAAGTTCATCTCATTCAAAAACCACATTCACAGAAAAATCTAGAATAGTGTTTGACTAACTGGGTATTATGACCCAGCCAAGCCGGCACATAAAATTAATCATCACAAACTGAAAATGTAAGGCTAAAACTATTGGTTCTTAACTGGGGGTGTAAGGCTTGGAGATAGGAGCGTAATCTCTGACGAACTTCCAGAACGCCTCATGTTCATGCTTTCACGGGGTGGGAGGTGGGAGTATATTTCCTGGGTCAGAGTTTAGTCTCCTACTTCTGGCATGTCCAAGTTCATGTTCTTTCCTCTTGACTTGAGATGAGAAGAGAAACTTGATTCTTCTTAGTGATTTGTCTGTAAAGTTTCCATCTCTTTCCAGAACTTAAAAGGTACAGTCCTAGTGAGGTAACTTGGCCATTTGGCATTGAGATATTTGGAACAGATTTTCTCTGCCAATGCAACACTTGGCAACCATTATGCAATAATTTTATGCTTATGTCCAGCCTAAACTGTGAACAGTGTAGTCAGTGTTATGAATTCATGAATAGAAACCCTGGTGCTTTAACTGCCCAATGCCCAGTTCCCAAGCATGGGAAAAGGAGCCCTTCTTTGGATCAGACATAGGGGAACATTCTTAGCAATTCTACTCACAGACTTGAGGGTGAAATGTTGTCAATAGAAGGCAACACCATATGAAGGAGGTTCTCATGACCTTATAGCTCCTGTAGCTGGCTTGGGATAACCTCCCCCAGGGCCGCCTTAGAGTCCTGGGGAGCCAGGCAGGCGATTTCATAGTGAGCAGGTTCTTGGCTAATCAAAAAGTTTCCCAAGAAGGCCAAAAGTTGTGTGTGAGAGACAGTGAAGTAACAAGCGTCCTATCACTTCAAGAGCTAGTCACGTAGCTGGGAGAAGAGCATCCAGCTGACGGTTTCCCCAGATGGTCATTTCAGTGAACACAGAGACTCAGCTTTGAGCTGAGTCCTTCAGCCTGAAGGTTGCCAGGAAATGAGAGAAACAGCTCCCTTTCCCACCAACCCTTCCTCCAAAGCACTCCAAATAGGCTTGGTCAGGCCACTAGGAAGTTCTCCTCCAAGGCTGGTATAGGAGGCAGGCCTAACCCCTGCGTTGATGGGCAATTCTGGTTATATTTGCAGAGTCACAGGTGTCCCGAGGACCAGGGGATTGTTGTAGCAACATACTGTGTGGAATCAGAAGGTGTACTGCCTACCCCCCGTGCTCACCTCTCATTGTTTTCCACCTCAGAGGAGAATTTATAGTCCCCGACCGTTACATTCCAAAGGCTGTGCGTTCATCTGGAACACAGGGAAACAATTCTGCTTCTTACACACAACCTGCCAGGGCCAAGAACTCACACACGCCTTATAAATATAAGTGCATTTTGCAACTGGTCAGCTAATTCCTTGATTATGAACGTTGGTCAGATGAATTGGCTAACAAAGTCTGTGAAAGGATAGAAAAGGATTAGATACTTTGGATCATGAATCCTAACAGACCCAGCATTTGGCCCAGAGGAGGATAAGGGCCTTCAGGTTGGTGTGCTTGGTTACAGGAACATTATAAATTGGCTGTGAAAGAAAATGGCTCTTTTGTTCTTGGGATACTGCATGTTTTAAAGAATTGATCCAGGCCTATCTGGATTTGTTCTGTTTGAATTTGATCTGATTCAGTTCTGTTTGGTGAATTAAATTGTTGGACACCTGTTATTTGGAAGGGACAAAAAGAAAGAAAAGAGAATATGTTCTGTTTCTTTAAGGAGCTGATAGAATTGTAAGAGGTACACTGTTGACACAGTCAACAGCTACAAAAAGTCCTTGACACCCAGGCGCCCCAATGGTCAAATATTGAATACATGCAGGAGAAGAGACAGATCTTTACAGAAGCATTCCACACAATGGACGTCAATACTCTCACTTTGGGGACAGGGGTGGGACAGGGAGGAACTTAACCTATTCCTGTCCCCACCCAACCTGTGGACCAGATTTAGGGACTTGCTTCCAAAGACAGAGCGCAGAAAGGAGAAAATAGTAGGTTCATTCAGGGGAAATCTGGTAAACACCACCTTGATCAAGTGACCAAGGTTGTGACATCCCTGGTGAAGTTGATGTCATGGGTCCCCCCTTTGTATGAGTCAGGCTTTCCAAAGAAATAGAGAAACAGAACCATATAAAATATGAGACAGATTTCTTATAGTAAGGAGATTTATTATTGACTCACAAGGTTATGGAGGCCGAGAAATTCCATGATCTGCCATACGCAAGCTGGGGAAAGCAATGGTGTAATTTGTCTTGAGTCCAAAGGCCTGAGAATCAGGGTCTGGTGGTGTGGGTTCCAGTCTGAGACCAAAGGACTGAGAACCAGGAGTGCCAATGTCTGAGGCAGGGGAAGATGGATGTTCCAACTCAAGTAAAAAGCCAATGTGCTCTTCCTCTGCTTTGTTGTTCTATGTGGGCCCTCAACGGATTGGATGAGGCCCACCCACATGGGACAGTGCCATCTGCTTTACTCAGTCTGCTGTTTCAAATGCTAACCTCTTTCAGAAACACCCTCACAGACATACCCAGAAATCATGTGTTTGCCAGCTTTCCAGGCATCCCTGCACCCAGTCAGCTTGACACATAAAATGAACCATCACACCCGATAGGATAGGATGTGATGGGAAAGACACTTCGTTTCTATGGTATTCTTTTCAAAAAGCCTGTAACCCCAGTCCAATTGTGAGAAAGCATCAGACAACCCCAGACTGAATGTATTCTGCCAAATACCCGACTGGAACTCCTCAACACTGTCAAGGTCATGAAAAACAAGGAGAGGCTGAGAAATTATCAGAGACCAGAGGACCCGAATGAGACCTAAGAGCTCACACAGTATGGGACCCTGGATTGGCCCTGGAACACAGAAGAAAGCACATTTAATGGAAAAACCAGTGGCTCCCAAACAAAATGTGGAGTTTAGTTAATAGTGATGCACCATATTGGTTTCTTAGTTTTGACAAATGTCTCAGGAGAAGGCGATTATATTAGGGTAACCAACACGGGGCAAGCAGTTTGTGGGAACTCTGTACTAGCTTACAACTCTTCCGTAAATCTAACACAGTTCCAAGATAAAAAGTTGATTAAGAAAAAGAGGGCATTTTCCGTAGATCTAAGGTTTTGGAACTCTACGTTTGCAGGCTTTTCCCCGTACATGTGATGATGAGATCGTCGTGTTTGTAGCATCCGTGGGGTGAGCGAATGCAGATCAGCAAACAGCTGGTACAGTGCAAGGCTCCGAGCCTACATACTGTGGTCAAATCCTGTCTCTGCCACCTACCAGCTGTGTAGCCCTAGGCAAGCCACCTAGCCTCTCTGAGTCTCAGTTTTCTGTTAAGTAAAATGGGGATCATAACAGTAATTTAATTGTACTTTTCTCCTAGGGCATTGGGGGAGTAAAATGAGTTGATCCATGTAAAGATCCATGTATCTTAAGACAGAGGCTGACAAAGGGGAAATGCTATGTACATATTAGTTATTGTCACCAAAAAGTCACTTATTTTTTTAAGTGACCTTGCCTTTTGATCGTAGCAATATCAACATACATTTAAAATGTAGGTGTGACATGTACTATTTATTCAGTCTGTGAGAAATATGGGTCAAGGATTTGTATGTGCAAGGGTAGAACCAAGTCTGCATATGGTTTTTCAGGGGTTTTTGCAATAAAACTTTGCCTCACCCGACTTGCACCCCTGGGCTGGTCTCCACAGCATCATGGTGACATGGTGACATCTCTGGGTAGAGGATGTGGACATCCTGGGTCAGGTACAGGATAATCTGGGACTTCAGAGAGCATTGGGTCTCAGTGGAGAGGAGGAGGATGCTGGCCGGAGCCTAGAGTGGCCCCCCAAAACAGTACCTGTATATTTGGCAAATAGAGCCTTAAGAGGTCTGAATGATAAGTACAGGGGAAGAAAAATCAGGGCTCCAGGACCAAGATTATTATTTTTTTTTTAACCACAAAGGAAGACATGGCCACATAAGTCATATATTTTGTCTCACTATGAAATGAACCAAGATCCACCGATTTAAATTTAAAATTTAAATTAAAAAAATTAAATTTTTTAAATTGGTGAATTTAAAAAATTTCAGCTTTTAGCTTTGCGTATGTGGAAACACATTCTCCAACCCCCATGCAAAGATTGCATCAAAGACATAAACGCTTTCCCTCTTTCTGAGAAGTATGATCTGATCAAAGAGATCATAAGCTCTGGGGATGAATGCCCAAGTGCCATTATTGGCTCTACCATGGCCTGTGTCCCCTCAGGCAAGTTAATCAACCTCTCTGTGACTCCATTCCTTCTTCTGGCAATTTAGGCTAATAATAGGACCTTCCTCCCAGGGTTGTTTTGATAATGAATTGAGATAAGAAGCGAGAAGACCTTAGAAGTCTGCCTGCCGTGATAAACTTAGGATAAATGCCAGGCAACAGTTCTGAGGGCTGGGGATGGGGTGGGGACAGAAAGCCAGACTGTGGGAGACAGGGCTGTGCGTGAACACAATTAGTTCCTTCATACTGTTTGCCTTTAGAAATTCTTTTTTTTTTTTTTTTTTTTTTGAGGCGGGTGGAGAGGCAGAGGGAGAGAGAATCTTAAGCAGGCTCCACACCCAACATGGAGCTGGATGCCAGGCTCCATCCCAGGACCCTGAGACCATGATCTGAGCCAAAACAGAGGGTCAGATGCTTAACCAACTTTGCCACCCAGGCGTCCCTTACCTCTAGAAATTCTCAATTAATTCTCCTTTGAAGTTTGAGTGTTCTTTAGGGCCTCAGAGCACAGGCACACGGGATGTTCTGGTTTTCTTGTTGATCCTGTAAATCCTTGGTTCAGCAAACTCTAGGCTTCTCGTTACTTCCTCAGCTAGAGATGCTCAACTCCGGAAAGGGGACCCTGAGGGTCAGAAACTCCCCCACTGCCTCCCTTCCTGCCTGGCCAGTTGCCCCAGGGAAACCAGCAGTGGCCTCTCATCCAGCCCCAAGAGCAGGCCGGAAGGTGTTACCTCGTCTCTTAGCTCATTTTGGCTCGGAACCCCAAGCCTGTCTGGGAAGGCAAAGGGAGCCAGTGGAGGTGGCAGAAAGCAAGGATATTTTCATCAGGAAGGAGGAAGGGAGTGAGGAAAACCAGGCTGTTTTCGTGCCCTGAAGACAAAGCACAGCTCTTTCCAATTTTTGCAAACGTCTCTCTCAGAATTCCCCCAGGCTTTAGGAATAGTCCTCGATCTTTCCTGGAGTGAACCTTCAGGACCTGGTTGTTTCTCCCCTTGAATGTGGCCGAGTGGTAAACTAAAAACATGCCACCTGACCTGATTACACAGGTTTGCAATGCTGTTTATTTTATTTAATTTTTTATATTTTATCAATTTTATTTTATTTTTTATTAACATATAGTGTTAATAAATGTAATATAAATATAATGTATTATTTGCCCCAGTGGTACAGGTCTGTACAGGCTTATACATTTCACAGCACTCACCATAGCACATACCCTCCCCAATGTCCATAACCCAGCCACTGCATCCCTCCCATCCCTCTCCCCTCCAGAAACCCTCAGTTTGTTTCATGAGATTAAGAGTCTCTTATGATTTGTTTCCCTCCTGATCTCATCTTGTCTCATTTTTTCCTTCCCCACTCCCCACAACCCCCGCCCTGCCTCTCAAATTCCTCATATCAGGGAGGTCATATGATAATTGTCTTTCTCAGGTTGACTTATTTTGCTCAGCATAATACCCTCTAGTTCCATCCATGTCATTGCAAATGGCAAGATTTCATTTCTTTTGATGGCTGCATAGTATTCCATTGTATCTATGTACACCACGTCTTCTGTAACCATTCATCTGTTGATGGACATCTAGGTTCTTTCCATAGTTTGGTTATTGTGGATATTGCTGCTATAAACATTCAGGTACACATGCCCCTGAAATACAGACAATTATATTATATTTGTATATAATATATAAAAATATATATATTTATATACAATTATATTATAATTATTCATGAGGATGACCGAATAATTTAACTAGAGTTAGGGTGGACTTGTGTCTCCCCAAATTCATATACTGAAGTCCTAAGCTCCAGTCCCTCAAAATGTGACCTTATTTGGAAAAAAAGATTGGAACTGATGTCATGAATTAAGGTGAAATCATACTGGAGGAGGTTGGGCACTCGTCCAATACGACTGGCATCCTTATAGAAAAGGGAAATGTGGATGCACACGTGGGGAGAACACCTTGTGAAACTGAAGGCAGAAGTCAGGGCGAAGGTTCTATAGGCCGAGGGAAGCCAAAGCTGGCCAGCACCGCACCTGAAGCTAGGGGGGCAGCAGGGAACACCCTCTCCCTCACAGCTTGCCGAAGGAACCAGCCCTGCCTAACACAGCGCTCAGACTTGTCCAGAACCAGGAGACAGGACATTTCCTTGGCCAAGCCACCCGGTCTGTGGTGCCTTGGAAAGGGCAGCCCCAGCACAACTGCGTTTTCCATGTATTCCAGGAACCAGTGCCCGACCTAATCCCCAGGACCCAAGTGTCCCAAGCCAGTCCCGCTATGTGAAGGCTGCAGTGAAGACACCAGCGATGTGGCTGCAGCCTTGGGAGGGGACGGTGCGGGCTATCAGCAAGTGCCCCACAGAGAAGCCAGGAGCAGATGACAGGGACAAGGGCAGCATCTCTGGACGCTTCACTTCTCTGCTCTCTGGGACCTGCTCTGCCTCTGTTCCCCGGGGGGCTCTTTGTGTCTCTGGCAAAAACTGGGGAGGAAAGAAGACACCTAAGCTACGAAAGAAATGAAGTTTGGACCTGTAAAAGTGGCTCCCTTGTATTCTTAGTATGAACTAGGTCCAAGGTCATAGAGCTAATGGGTACTGCCTTTCCTCATGTCAGGTCCCAAGTCTTTCTAGAAAACCTTATCTGCAGAGAAATGTCACTACACTTTAAGGAAGTTGGCATGAAACTGTGTTAAATTAAAATCCTATTTTCTAAAGGGCTTATGCATTCATTCACCCGACAAGCATCACGGAGGGCCCCTGTGAGTCACACACTGTAGGAGGCGCTAGGCTGACCCTCAGCCATAGGCAAGACCCAGCTCTCCCTAGTGTCATTCCCCTTACTGTTCTCAACACCTATGGCTGCTGCGAATGTATTGATAAAGTCTCACTGGGAAGATGGTGATGGCCATTTTCTCTCTCTAAGTAAGCAGTAGCCTTCATTACAGCAGGAAGCATGTCTTCTGGTTCTAGTTTGTTGTTTCCAGCACTGAACAGAGCTCCTGATGGACCTGCAGATCTGCAGGGATATTTGAATTCTCTGACACTTTCTTCACAGGGAATGCCAAAGGAAATTTCCTCCACTCTGGAATCTGTTCAGTCTGGAGAAGACCTGTTTATTTCCCACTTCTCAGAGCTACCACAGAATCCCACAGAGTCTTTGGGGTGAGGTTTTCCCTATGATGGCATCTCTGTTTGAGACAGAGGTGATATTTCCAGGGGGAAGAGACATGCTCAAGGTGATAGCAAGTCAGTGGGTGAACTCATGACTCTTCTCTCATCAGGAAACCCAGGCGTGTCCTTGTGTACGTCCCAGTGTGTTGGGTTATAGCGCGATGAATGATCAGATCTCAGAACCGTAAAACGTTGGAGCCAGAAGGAAATTCAGGGGCACCAACTCCAGTTTTATGACTTCATTGTTGGGGAGGCTGAAGCCTGGAGAAGGAGAGAGGGGAAGGACTCGTAGTTTCAAGGCAGGACTAGGGCTAGAATTGAGATCTTCCCAAGGTCACGTTCCATGCATTTTACCTACACTGGGTACCACCACCTCTCTCTACCCCTACTTCTTTGCTTAAACTTTGACAAAATCAAGGCATTGTCATTAGGAAGCTTTGGATGGAAAGAGAGAGAAGAGTCAGTCTGGGCATACACTACTGGGTCCACCCGCATCTGAGCTTTCCTAGACTCATTCTTGGACCTCATCTAACTACCAATTTCTAGGGCCAAAGATTTCTAGGGACCAAAGAACAATAACCACTTGAAATTCAAAATGATACAGAAGATCGTGCCACATTAGTCTCGTCAACTGTCCACTTCTCAAAAGTGTATGCTTATGTGGACATTCACCATGTCCCAAACTGGGCAAATTCTTGGGCTGCTGACCTGCTTGGGATTTTCCAGGTGTATGTGCCTCTCTCATTTAAAACTATCCCACAGAGCAGGCAGGCTGCTGGGCAGGTCAGGCTGACCCAGAACCCCTGTCAGAGTCTACAGTGTCTGAGCTGTGTGGTCTAAGGTTAGTCAGGTGACCTCTCTGGGGCTTATGATACTTACCTTATGGCTTTTGAAAGGACCAAGGGAGGATCTGATGGAGAAATGCTTAGAGAAGAGTAAGTACCAGCAAGACAGATGGGCTGCCGGCTCTCTGCTCTGTCCACTCTTCTGCCTCCCATGAGGTGACTTGGCTGTGGGCAGAGATAAAGACTGCTGGCTCCCACCAGGAGCCACCCTGCAAGTCAAAGGTTTGCTGTCATTCCTGAAAACTTAATGATGTGGAATAGGACTGTCCTGTTGGAACAAGGATCCCTGGGCACTGTTCTGAGTAGGATCTGCCAATCTCCAGGCTGGTGTTGTACCTACTGAGAGGGTGTTGGTCACAGAGAAGAATGTGGGTTGGGTAGAACAATTTCAGGGACACGGGGAAAAATATACCCCTTATTTGGGTCTCCTATTTGGCTTGATATGCTTTGAAAATGCCCACTTAGAAATGCAGTTCTTGGTTTCCAGTGAAGTGTAAATCCCCTTGGAAAGAGTAATCTGATACCAGTGTGAATGGTATATGTCAAAGTTAGTGAGTTTACCAGCTCTCTGCTGGTCCAAGAACCTGAGAGTTGGGGGGGAAGAAAGAACAGGGAAGGGAAAAGGGGGAGAGGGGAAGTGAAATGCAGACCAAGGATAGAGGATAAGATTGTGCAGTTACAGAGGTTAGCACGTTTCTGGTCTAAAATAAAGTTTGGGGATTGCCTGTGACTTGAAAATGGCTAAGCTCTCCTTTCTCTTTGGCATCCAACAATTTTGAGTTAATTGAATTTATTTTGATGTTTTGTTACTTATCAATTAATAATTTAATTTCCAAGATATATTTTTATCCATTTAGAGGAAATGTCAGATGCATTTTCTCCTAAATGAGCTACATGGGGCGCCTGGTTATTGAAGTGGGTTGGGCATCTGACTCTCGGTTTTGGCTCAGGTCATAATTTTAGGGTCATGAAATGGAGCTCCGTGTCCAGCTCGGCACTCTGTGCCGAGTCTGATTAAGATTCTCTCTCCCTCTCCCTCTGCCCCTTCTCTAGCTTGCTCTCTCTAAAATAAATAAATAAATCTTTTTAAAAAAATAAATGAACTGGGTGCTAGTGGTTGCACGGTGCTTTAGCAAGTGTGACAGCATATTGACTCATGTTATCACACATTCTGCAATAACTCCCTAATGATTTCTCTGCTCGATCCCCTTGCCAAGTCTTTGTGGGCGTTCTTGTTCTTTTCCTGGAAGGGTGCTTTATAAATAATACATTTTCTATAATTTTTAAGGCAGTAATGATGATGAGGATGATGGTGCTTTAATGAGTCCACCTCCTCATTTATTTTCCTTAAACAATCTCTGTCTCCTTGACCTTCTTTGGTAGCACACAGCAGGGAAAGAATGGGTCCCCCTAGCCCTCCCCAAACAGCTTAAATCCATCCAGATTACTTCCTCTCTCTGAGTCTTGGTTCCCTCATGTTAAAATGACACCAGGTTGGATGCTTACAGGGGTAAAGCAAAGTGAGTGAGTGAAACGAGACTGGTGGGGACTGTTGCAGGCTGGAGAGGCTGTGCCTGTGTAAGGGGTGGTGGCTATTGGGTTCCAGATGTTAACCCTTGTAAAAATAAAGACCCACTTCTACCAGAACACTTTCTCTTTTTTTTCCAAAGAAATTCTGAAAGTCATATTAAAAAAAAAAAAAACCCATCTGATTATTTAAAAGTTGGCAATGAATTCAGATTTTTTAAAAGGGCTGCAAGTCAGACAGAGCTCGAACTGAGAGTCAACAACAGCCCGTTATCTCAGAATGGAATAATCCAGAAGGCCCCCCCTCTTCTAAGCAGCCTGTGGTTCTTTAGATAATGTTAATGCATGGTAAGAAGGGAGACTCTGATTCCCTTTCTAGTCTTAAAGCTAAAGCTTCCGCAGCTGGAAGGGGCGGAAGTCTCCACCCTGGCTAATCATCAGAGTTACCCAAAGAATTCAAAAAATTACTGATTATGAAGTCCCACTGCAGACCCACTGAGCAGGGATCTCTGGGAGCAGCACCAAGACATTTTTATTTTTATTTATTTATTTATTTTAAAAAAAGATTTTATTTATTTATTTGACAGAGAGAGAGATCACAAGTAGGCAGAGAGACAGGCAGAGAGAGGAGGAAGCAGGCTCCCTGTCAAGTAGAGAGCCCGATGCGGGACTCGATTCCAGGATCCTGAGACCATGACCTGAGCCGAAGGCAGAGGCTTAACCAACTGAGCCACCCAGGCGCCCCTATTTTTATTTTTTAAAAAGATTTATTTGAGAGAAAGGGAGAGCATGAGCAAGTGGGGAGAGGGACAGAGAAGAGACAGAGAGAGACAATCCTTGAGCAGACAGCATACAGCATATTCAGACCACTCTGAGTATGGATCCTGATGTGGCTCCACTCGGGCTCCATCCCGGGACCCTGAGATCATGACCTGAGCCAAAATCAAGAGTCTGATGCTCCACTGACTGAGCCACCCAGACACCTCAAGGAATTTTTATTTTTAAAAGGCTTCCCAGAGGACCATTGTTATAAGAGGTTCACAGTTTATGTCTTGAGAAAGACTATTTTGGGGGCTCTCATACTCTAAATGCTCAGTACTAATGTAAGGGATGATTTACGAACACTTAAAAATCATCCATACATCTATCCATTCGTTCCTTCACCAATCCACTTGTCAGTCCATTGTCAATATGTCCATCCATCCATCTGTCATCCAGAAAATCTTGGTCAAGCATCCACTGTGTGTTCCAGCCACCATGGTGGCAGCAGCCAAGGGAAAGTTCAGGATTGGCTGTTCCCAGGGGACTGAGAGGGACTCCTAAATGACCATTTACCCAGGTCCTCTAGCTTCTGGTTCTTGCAAACTTTGATACCCACCAAGTTGACTCTGGATAAAATTGCGAAACAAGAGATTTTCCAAGTCCTGAGACTCTAACCACCGGCTCAGCTCCAGAGGAGACACAGGAATAGGCAACAAGATATAACCAATTACCAGTTCCCACCAGAAAGACTTGTCCATGTTAGATAGGAAGAAAGCTGTCTCCACACCTAGACTGTAACATGGTCAAGACCTTGGGAAGACAAACAGGAAGAACCCTTTTGGTTTCTAAACTCTGCGGGATAAGATACCATGTCAGACGTGGAGGCTTCATTTTCTTTCACTGATTAGTCTCAACTGGGGGGACACGAGAAGGAAGTAATATAAATTTAGGTCCCTGCTCTTGAAACGGTTAATTAGGTCCCTGCTCTTATCAAGACACCACATTTTATTGGGAGAAGGAAGCAAGGAAGGATAGGATCTAGTACGCAGCGTGTCCCTGGACAAGGAGCCCTGTGGAGGGACTGGATGTCTTTGGAAACTCTTCCCCGCGGGTAAAGCAGACTGAGTTCCTATTTAGTTCTAAGTGTTGTTTTCCTCTCATGAGGCGATCCTGTTCTGGAGCCATTCCTGGCTGCGCCCTCCCACTACCTGCCGGTTCAATTAATCTTGCCCCCGTGGTCAGGTAATTCTTAGAATCAGTTTTGGAGCCAAACAGCTGAGTGGGCCTGGGGAAGGTTCTTAGTGTCTCTGAGTTTCAGTTTTCTAGTGTGTAAAATGGGGATAATCATACCATGTCGGAGCACTGTGACATGGATTAATTGCGATAGTATATATTAAGGAGCCCAGTGGCACCTTGGCATATGGAAATTCAGTGTATGATAGAAATGACACTTCAAACTACCAGAGCAAAGACCTTTTTAATAAGTGGTGCAGGGGCAACTGAACAAATACTTGAAACAAATAAAATTAGATCCCTACCTCACTTCATACACAGAAATGACCAGCAGCTGCCAGGTACATGTGGTAGTGGAGCACTTGAAAGTGATTAGACTATTGGGTATTTACCCCCAAAATACAAATGTAGGGATCTGAAGGGGCACCTGCACCCCAATGTTTATAGCAGCAATATCCACAATAACAAACTATGGAAAGAGCCCAGTTGTCCATTGACAGATGAATGGATAAAGAAGATGCAGCATATACACGCACACACACACACACACACACACACAATGGAATATCATGCAGCCATCAAAAAATGAAATCTTGCCATTTGCAATGACGTGGCTGGAACTAGAGGGTATTATGATAAGCAAAATAAATCAATCAGAGAAAGACAATTATCATGTGATTTCACTCATATATGAAATTTAAGAAACAAAACAAAGTATCATAGGGAAAGAGAGGAAAAAATAAAACAAGATGAAATCAGAGAGTGAGACAAACCATAAGAGACTCAATCAAAGGAAACAAACTGAGGGTTGCTGGAGGGGAGGAGGATGGGGAGAAAGAGTAACTGGGTCATGGGCATTCACGAGGGTGCTTGATATAATGAACACTGGGTATTATATAAAACTGACAAATCACTGACCTCTACCTTTTAAACTAATAATATATTATATGTTAATTAATTGAATTTAAATTTTAAAAAAGGAAAGGTGATTTTTATGAATTGAGATCTATCATAAGTGTAAAATGCTGGTATAAAAAAAGCAAAATACTGATTACATGTTGAGATGATAATATTTTGGATATACTGGGTTAAATAAAATAGATTATCAAATTAGTTTAATCTGTTTCTTTTTTTTAAACATGGAAACTAGAAAGTTCCAAATTACATATGTAGCTGACCTAGTACCTCTACCAGGCAGTCCTGTAAAATTTTCCCAAGGCAGATAGTCTGCCATATGCAAAGGTTGCCCAGTGGGCTGTCTTGTGTGGAGTTTTCTGAGAACAAAAATTAGAGCCAAATTTGGTGACAGGGCATGAAGACAATCTTCACTGATTTAAAGAGACTAAGGGTATTAACATCCAATCCTCCATTGGGACAACATGAAGAGGCTTTCCTTCTTTGGGGATAAACTGAGATAGGTTTTTTACAAGGGCTCAATAAATATTATCAATTATAATTTTTACTCCTTTAACTTTGAGTCTTGTCATAATATTCCCTAGAAAATACTAGAATCATTTCTCTAAGATCGTTAACAAAGAATTGTCTCCACAACATTCAACATTGTATTAGTTAACCATGCAACTAGATGAGAAAAATGAATTATCAGTGTAAGAACTATTTCTTTTTAAGTAAAAGAAATCAATTTTCTTCTTTAAATTTTTTTGAAAAATATGTTATTTATTTATTGGAGAAAGAGTGAGACAGAGAGAGAGAGCATGAGACGGGAGAGGATCAGAGGGAGAGGGAGAAGCAGATTCCCTGCTGAGCAGAAAGCCCAACACGGGACTCAATCCTGGACACCAGGATTGTGACCTGAGCCAAGGGCAGACGCTTAACTGACTGAGCCACCTAGACGCCCCAGAAATCAATTTTCTATTTGCTGAAGATATGCTTGGGTATTTGGAAAACCCTAGAAAATCAATGATAAAACTAACTCAAACAATAAAAGAATTCACTAAGGTGGCAAGGTATAAAACTGATGTACAAAAATCAAGAGATATCATATACACAAATAATTCCAGTTAAACTACATAATGGTAGAGAAAATTCCCTTTATAATAGTGTAAGGGAAACTTAAATATTTTAGGATAAACTTTGTTTATTCTTGCTAGAAGCATACAAAATCTAAATGAGGAAAAATTTTAAAGACATCTGAAAAACACAAAAATAGACTTTAACAAATGGAAAAGACATTTGTTGTTGTTGGATATGATGACTCAACACAGTAAAGACATCAGTTCTCTCTGTGTTAATTTATACATTTAACACAACCCCCACAAAGACACCAACAAGCTTTTTATGGAGTTAAACTGTTTGATAGTAAAATTAACATTGAAAAACAAGCATATAAGAGTAGACAGGGAGGGGCACCTGGGTGGCTCAGTGGGTTAAGCCTCTGCCTTTGGCTCAGGTCATGATCTCAGGGTCCTGGAATCAAGTCCCGCATCAGGCTCTCTGCTTAGCAGGGAGCCTGCTTCCCCCCCTTTCTCTGCCTACCTCTCTGTCTACTTGTGATCTCTGTCTGTCAAATAAATAAATAAAATCTTAAAAAAAAAAAAAGAGTAGGCAGGGAAACATTAAAGAAAAACTTTTGAGGAGGATAGGCCCGGGAGGCACGAAAACATACTACAATGCATCCATAATTAAAACCTCATGGTACTGGTGCAGGAACAGACAATTAAACTAAGAGAAGAGAGCAGAGAGACCATCTAGACCCAAACACATACAATTTTAGTATATGAGAGAGGTAACATCTCATATTACTAGAGCAATGATCTTTTTCATTTTTTTAAAGATTTATTTATTTACTTATTTATATGAGAGTGAGAGCATGAGTGACAGTGGCGCAGAGGGAGAGGCAATGAGAATCTTAAGCAGACTCTGTGCTCAATGCAGAGCCCAGTGCAGGGCTCAATCTCATGACCCTGAGATCACAACCTGAATTAAAACCAAGAGTCAAATGTTCAACCAACTGTGCCACTAAGGTGCTCCTAGAGTGATGATTTTTTAAAAAAAATTAATGATGCTGGGACAACTAGAAAAAGGTAAAATCAGATCCCTATCTCACTCCATACACGAGAATAAATTCCAAATGGATTTGAGATCAAAATGAAAAATACAACAATGAAAGTACTAGGGGAAAAAAGGAGTGAATTCCTCTTAACCTCAGTGAAGAGGTTAACTCAACTCTGAGTCAAAACCCAGAGACAATAAAAGAAAACACAGAACGATTTGACTAAAAAACCAAACAACTGCATGGCAAAAAGTTACCATAAACAATTCAAAAGACAACTGACAAGGGGAGAAAATATTTGCAATATATATCACAGATACATGAAGAAGTCCTAAAGGGACAAAGGACCAAAAACCTTATGGAAATATGGGGCGAAAGTCACAAACTTTTATATATATATATAAAACTATATGCAAACACTGTACTCTAGTTAGTAACTTTATGTCTCATGGGATATGAGATTCGGGTTGGCAATTCCGAAACTACTTTATGTCTATACTAAGATTGAACAGTAAGTGAATATATGATGGACAATGATAGCCAGGTTTTTTTGTAGTTAAAGAAAAGTCACAAATAAGGGAAGTAGAAGGATAGAATAAAACACACATATGCACAGATAGATGGATACAGAAATAAATAATGTGGATGTGTGTAGGGTTTCCTAGGTCTGTCTGCAGAGGGTACCTAGAAGAAATGACACCCCATTCACAATGAGAACAGTTAGTGTCAGATCTTGGTCTCTAAATATCACTCTCAAATAAAAGGAGCCCAAGCACACTGGAGAAATGGTTGATTCCAGGGCTGGCCCTGGAAAAATACATGAGCCTGAAACGTCTTATGGTCCCACAAAATAAAGAAGTTGAAGAAGAAGAAGGTGGGGGAGGAGGGGGAGGAGTGGAAGGAGGGGAAGAGAGGGAGGAGGGAAGGGGAAGTTGGAGAAAGGGAGGAGGAGGAGGAGGAGAAGGAGAAGGAGGGGAAGGGGAAGGAGAAGGAGAAGGGAAGGAGGAGGAGGAAGGACACAAGAGTCCACTGGAAGGAGTTCCTAATGCCAAAGGTAGAATAAGTTGAGTAACAATAATAATAATATCATATTATAACCTACGAAGTAAGTAAATATCCATTAGTACATATTGTTATAAATAAACAACAAAATAAAGAAATACTGGAGGAGAAAGGACGACTCTGTCTTACAGAATTCCAGTTAATATCTGCAAAAGAATAAGGAAAAGAGAAAATGACCAGTGAGCAAACATCACACTAGTAACTGTTAAAAGCAAGATCCGTCAATGGGTGCTTAAATCAGTGGGCAAAAGTGTGATGAGAATCAGAATGTTTGCATAGTCTAGAAGTATCACCCCATAAGATATCCATTACTTACAAAGCAGAGAAATAGTTACTTCATAGTGGAACAACTTATCACCTTAAACAAGTGGTCAAGGCTAACCTCCCCAGTGATAACATCATGTACCCCTGGTACCATGCACAGAGAAAGGCACGGCATCTTTTCTGTGGGGTTCTTGCCCAAAATGCGTGGTCTCAACCTAATCATAAGAAAACACCAAACTCCCAAACTGAGGAACTGTCCCAGACCAGAGGAGACTTCTGTAGGCATGTGGACAACCTGCTTGTGGGGTTCTGAATGCAGTCCTGGACAGGAGCAAGGACATTAGTGAGAAACGTGTTGAAATCCAATGATAGTGTAATTAATAGTATGGAACCGATGTCAATTTCGTGCTTTTGTTAATAAGAGTGTTTGTCTTATATGAAGTATTAACATCAGGGGAAGCGGGGTGAAGGATATAGGGATATCCTACATTCTTTTTACAAGTTTTCCTTCATCTGAAATTACTCAAAAATTTTTTTGAAAAAAGCCTCCTACGTATTTGCCTGGTCAAAGATCCGGAGTCAGGTACAGACAGATGCCTCATAGCTCCCCTTAGCCCTGTTCCTATCACAGGGTCACTGAGCTACTGCATATTTAGTTCATTTTTGATGATATGTCCAGTCTGTAGCCTCTACGGACCCAATCCTGGAAGACCCAAGTTAAAATGCCATCATGCTTTAAAAGATTTATCCATGGCAGTGAAAACACCACGGAGAAAAACAGAATAAAAAACTGGGGAAAAAAATAAACGTAACTCCTGTTCTAACTTCTTTGAAGGTCAGCATAAAAAGAAAACGTGCTTCTGCATTCCTGGGAGACAGTGTGTTAGAAAGCCGAAAGAGATAGAATGAGAAGAACTGAATCCCACCTTAATCATCTGAGTCAGCTTGGTTTCCCTACACTGGGTGCATAACTGATCCCTGCTTCCAGAGCTCAATAATTACTCCACCCCTCACACTCCTCCGTCCCTGTGAATCTACCAATTACGTCCCAGGGGAAGCAGCTTTGTCAGAATGAGTTGGCTGTAGCTAGGATGGGAGTAAAGTAATGGAAAAACCAGAGAAAGGGAGAAGGGCGTGGGAAGAAGAACCAGAAGGACCTTAGCTGAGAGCTAATGGTGCCTGGAGACCCACTCCCAGGAACCTGGAGGGGTTTCTGCAGAATTTCTGCAGAAATTCCTTGTATGGGAGGAATGGCCCCAGAAGGTATGGGATGGAGAGCTGCCACCAGCTGGTCAAGGGTGTTTCTGAGGCAAACAAAACACATGAGCCTGTTTTTCTAGAGCATTTCTGGTCTGCATTTCATATACCTTTGCTAGTGGCTCCAAAGTCAGACAAACAGAGAGTGTCAGTGTCCTGTCTGGGGATTGGTTTGATACGGAACTGACCGGAAGCCCTAGAAGGGAAAAAACCACCACTGGCTGGGCCACAGAATGAGCTCTAGCCTGAGGGACGCCGCTGTTCTGATGGCAAAGGCAGATCACAGCAACCCAGCCCTAGTCTGTCTCCTAAGACAAGTTAGACCCACCAGCTTGTGCATACGTAGGCAGCCAACTACATGCTTCTCCTGCTCACCGGGACCCTGATACTCCACATCATGGTTTTGTCTGTTTGGATTAGCAGTGCATGGATGATGGATGATGGGTATTATGGGGTGTGAGGTGGCTGAGTCACCTTTCCTTCTAAGAAGTCAATTTTAGTGGGACAGTGGGACAGGATGTCATAGGAATACGGCTACTGTCCCAGGTGAGCATCTTGGGGAGGGAGCTCTGAAGGGAGCACCGGGACAGCTTGCAGGTAAGCGGGCTTCGAGAAGGCGCTGGGCATCCCTGGACAGGGAGGGAAGTTGCTGACAAGGACAAACCTGGCCCAGGTCTGTGGCAATTACAATATCAGACTCTGTCAGGCTTTTCCAGCCAGGGGACTCTGTGGGGCCTCGTGGTGGTATGGCAGCGCCAGAGTCCCAGCGTGGGCAAGGGCAGGAGAAAATGCCTCTCCACTTCAGAGGAACCTCGAGGTTCTGGAACTGGGTGGGCAGAGGTCAACAAACCACAACCCACAGGCCTCTTGTGGCTCACTGCCTGTTTTTGTAGACCATTCCGCTGGCACACGGTCATACCTATTCTCGTACATTTTGTCTGTGGCTGCTTTTAGGCTTCAGTGGCTGCCAAGTTGTGACACCTGAGGCCACATGGCCAGCAGAGGCTCTAATATTTATTATCTGGCCCTTTATAGGAAAGCTGTTCTGACCCCTGATCTAGGGCGTTATTGGGTTCTGCCTGTGCTTTCTAAGAAGATAAAACCCTCCTCAAAAGAAAACCCCTCTTATGAGGTACCCCAGATTCTGTTTTGACTGTTCTACCAAACGGCTCTAGTGGCCAAGACTCCACATTTCCTTCCAGCACCTAAGGAAGTCACAGCATTTCTGTGAGCACAAATCCCTTCATACAGGGGCTGAAAATAGGATCATCTCTTAGGACACTTTGGGGGATGACGGTCAACAGAAAAGAAAGGAGGGAGAATAAGAGGAGTCAGGCTTAAGGGTTAGAATTCTGTGAAACAGCCAGTGGATGTGTACTATTTTTAATCGCAAAATAAATGTGTTTTCCCTCCAGAGTGACAACTTTTGCTAACAATAACTCGCTGCTGACAGATCCTCGGTGAGAGTGACTTGTTTATTTCTGGGGACGCCCAGAGTCCCAGGCAGGAGGTAAAGGCTTTGGGAAGGAAAGATGGGAGCTGACGTGTGGGGCAGCAGACCTCGGAGTTTCTGAGAGTGCAGAGCCGTGTCATAGTCCCCAAAAGGAATTACACTTCCAAACATTGCAAGCTCTTTCTAAATTAGACCTGGAGTCTCTGACAAAGGGGAATTATTCCAGCCTTAAGTAGCCACTGGGGACTTAGAATGCAAATAGTCTTCATAATTTTCCCAAAGCCAATAAGATACACTCACAAGTCCTTGGCTCTAGGTGGGGCCTAGGTTGAGCTAGGTATTAATTGGGATCTGAGAAAGTTCTAAGACATCTCTTCCTCATCAAGAGACATATAATCTGCATAAGAAGAAAGATACGTGTCCATGAAAAATAACAAAGCATCACTGTATATATTTGGGGTTAAGTTCAGCTGTAGGTAGCAAAAAACCTCAAGACAAGATGGAAAGTGCCCAGGTATGCCTTCAAGAGCTGGTGGGCAGCTCTGTTCCATGGGCGCTTTAGCCCTGCACCATCTCTAGGCTCTGGCCCCCATCCCCTTGGTCCAAGGCACGGCTGCATTCCAGGCAGCAAGAAAGAGGAATAGAGTAGAAACAAAGACTGTGGTTGTCATTGAAAAGACAAGAAATGCGAAGCATTGGTGAGGACATGGAGAAAAGGGAACTTGTGGGCGCTGTGAACTACCCTATGATCTCGGAATTCCACCTCTGGGTATTTATCTGTAGAAATTGAAAACACTGGGCACTTTCTAACGCGCACAACGATCCGTAGACTAGATAAATGCATGAATATGCACGTTTTTCTGTCTTCACCTCTTTCTCTTTCTTCTCCTATTCCCTTTCTGATTCTTTCTTCCTCCTTCTCCACTTGTGCCCGGTGTTTTCTCAGACACATGGACATTGTATGGTCCTGCTGGGCTGGAAAGATTACTGACCGTCCAAAGCCCAATGGCTCGGTATCATAAAATCTGAGTTTTCTCCTTTTCCCTGCCTTTTCAAGAAGTGTGTTATAATTTCCCTGCAGGAGTGGAAGCGATCAGGACAGTTGAAATGTTTGCACAGGCAACAAGAGAAAAGAAGAGGGGAATTTGAAGGAGTGAAAGCAAACCCTCACAGAGGTTCTGACCAGTGGAAGGAAATTCAGCTTGTGTTCAAAGGCAATTTTGCCATTGATTGTAATTATCATCAAGCAGGGTGCCAAGAAAAAAAAATTTATGCTAATTTTTATTCATTAATTTTAACATCTAACTCATTAATTCATCAGTTAAGTGGGACTTCCTCATTTGCCTGCGAGGGACCTAGAGAAGGATGCACAGTTCACTGTTAATTGGAAAATGAATAAAATGCTAACAAATAATTTGTTTTCCCTAAAACATAATATCTAAAGTAGCACAGTGCCCTGATTACCACCCAATACATGCATTCAGGTTGAATGAGCTCAGTTTTAAGTACATGGGTAACAGCTGAGCAAGTGTATTATGTAGCTATTTCGATATTAATAATAGTGATCTCCAGACCTGTCCCATCCCAAGAAAAGAAACGCACACACACACACACACACACACACACACACACACACACACACGAGACTAGGAAGGGGCCAAGGGTGTAAAATGCCTGTCTCAGGGAAGGTTTCTGATAGCTGCCACACGATAGTTTTCATAACAACCCACTCACCCAAACTTAGACCACACCTGGCTGTATGAGAGGCTGGGAAATAGTCTTTCATCTGTATGGCTACGTGACTCGCTAAAAATATCAATGACTATGAAAAAAAGTAGTGTGCTTCCTCTTTGTCATGAAAGAGTTGTTTTTATTGTTGTTTTTGTGGGTATATTCATTTTGTTTTAGGGGCGCCTGGGTGGCTCAGTTGGTTAAGTGTCTGCCTTCGGCTCAGGTCATGGTCCCGGGGTCCTGGGATCGAATCCCACATCGCCGCATCATGCTTCTTGCTTGGCGGAGAGCCTGCTTCTCTCTCTCCCTCTACCTGCCTGCAGCTCCCCCTCCTTGTGCTCTCTCACTCTCTCTCTCTGCATCAAATAAATAAATATTTAAAAAACAAAATGAATAAATTAATTTTGTTTTAATAATAATATTGTTACACTAACAGTCTTTTGGTTAACATTTGCATGACATACTCTTTCCATTCCTATCTTTTTCAGCTTTTCTGAATGGATTCATTTAAGACAAGAATCTTGGCCATAGCACGTAGCTGGATTTTATTTCCTTTTCTATTCAATCTGACAATTCTGTCTTTAAGTAGGTAACTAAATCCACTACCTTTATTGTGTACAATTTTATTTTTGTTTTATGTTTACTATCCACTTTTTCTTTATTTCTGTCTTTTCCATCTGCCTGTGATGGATGTTGAGTTGAGTAGAGTTGTATAGATCTTTCCATGCCCCCATGCTCAAAGGAATTCAGATTTGGTTGAGGAGCCCATGAAAGTCCCTGGGATGTGCTTATTGGCTCTGATCAATCCATCTAGTGCCACGTGTATACTCCCAAGCCAGTCATCGCCACTGGGATGGGAGTGGGGGTGGTGATGGTACTCTCCTTGGCCATGCTTGGTCATGAACTAGTTCCAGAGTCAGGTGGAGGGATTAGACCCAACCCATAAGAGAGATGAGACATGGAGGAGGGGTACTATTACCAAAAGAAGGGGGACTAGATGTCTGCCCAGGAGGATCTATCCTAAGTATATACATACTTAACAGAGCTTCAAAATATATGATAGAATTGATAGAGCAGAAGGAGAAATAGACAAATTCACAATCCGTTGGGAAGTTCACAACTTTATTTTTCCTACAACGTTGGAAGACTGGAATAGAATTCATTTTCTCTCACCTGCTTGAACAGTTAAAAGATTAATAGCTCCTTACCCTCAAGGTAGGGAAATATATTTTTTTTCTTTTGCAAATTATTCCGCCTTAGAATTTAATGAGCCGTGGAGAATGGTTGTAAAGGAAGAAGTGAAAGGAAAGAGTGCCTTTGGGATGAAGCAGGGGAGAGAGGGGGATTTTACCCAGAACAAGGTCAAAGCTGGGAGTAGGTTTGAGTCTAAAGTAGAGCCACATCCCATTCAGGGACACAGCCCAAGGAGGCCTCACCTGAATGACAGTAGAGTGCTTTAGGGAGGTGGATCTGCAAGCGCTGAGAGATGCTTTCCAAGGTTTTCTGCACCCAAGTGAACAAGTGCTGCCAGAGTAAAGGGAATGTGTGAGCTATGACAGCGGATGTCTAGGCAGTCATTAATGGAGACAGATTGCTTATGAAGGGAGGGGCCTCCTTGATGTCCTGGTGTGGCCTAAGACACCAGAATCTATGCAAAATCAGTAGGAAGTGGGTGGAAATATCTAGTAATGAATGAAACTGGATTATCATCATAATTCAGTGAGAGCTTAGAATTGAGTTCATGTATTTCTTCCTTTTCACTGTATCTCTTTCTCCTTCCTTCCTTCCTTCCTTCCTTCCTTCCTTCCTTCCTTCCTTCCTTCC